>NC_092702.1:21507331-21727273 GCF_964275005.1 Diadema setosum | reverse complement strand
TCTATAGTAGGAAGCTCCAGGTTTTGTGATGACAAATGGTCTGCTTATCTCCACTGTTGAAAGATGCAAAAAGAGTGTACTGGTTACTTGACCCACATCATTTCTGTGCTGGTAGTGATGATGGAAGAAGAAAGAAATTCAATTAAAAAAAAAGAATTGGCTGCTAGCCCTATTTCAAATCCTAGGCCTCGTTTTATCAAAAGATAAAATCAATTTCATATTTCCTTACCACACAGGCTGCCATAGACTTACCATAGAAATCAACTAACTCTTCATAAAACAGGGCCGTGGTCATATTTGTGCTGCTAGGCACTACTGATTTTGTAATGTAGGGGGGTCCAATGGAGATTAAGGAAAAACATTTTTTTTTTTTTGACATTTATTATTTATCAACCATTTATAATTTTATGGCAAGTGTTAGGCTTCCTCAGTGCCTATTTTCTTTTTTATTTTCTTAAGTGCCGAGATGCTGTATTGCAACCACTTTCGTATGATTTATTGCTCATTGCATTTGTGCGTTTTGATGTCCTCACACATTAAAGCTCTCTGTTTGCTATTAGTGTTAATGCCCAGGCCCACACACAGTATATATCAATTTGCTCTATTTTCCTTCTTTTCCAGATCCTTACTGATACTCATGTCCGCTCAGGATTTTGAAAAATGTGCAATTACGTTTTATGATTGAGTGTGTTGTATTAAAGTTCTATAAAACAACGAGGGATTTTCTATTTAAGTCATAGCCAAAGAGGTATCTCCCCCCCCCCCAAAAAAAAAAAAGATACACAAATGTGTAAATTGCAGTGAATAACATTAGATCTGCAGTCACATGAGTGGTTGATGCAAACAGGAATAAGGGATAATGTTGCCTGGAGTGTTGTGCTCACCTTGTTACTTTGGAACCAGAAGGCTTTTAGTACTTACCAGAACCTTGGAAGTTTACAGGACCTTCTGCCTCTCACATGAAATTATCTGACTGTAAGGATGATTTATGTCCTTACATATAAGTGATATGATATAAAAAAGTAAAAATATACTGTAAGTGGTATAGATGACGTGCAAGAGCTTTATAGCAGGATGCTGAGCCCCCCCCCCCCCCCACACTTTTTAAGGCATCTGCAAGTATGGAAGTTGTTCACACTATAAAAAAAAAGGAAGGAAAAGAAATAAAGCTAACTGCAGCAGTATGCGTCTCAGCCAAATAGTACTGAAGAGTTTACATCCGTTTTCCTCACTTCATAGTCATGGTCTTGCCCCATTCCTCACCCATCACTTTTTTTTTTTTTATGATTTTGTTTTTATGTTTTCATTGGCAACTGAGAGGAGAGGAGAGAGAGAGAGAGAGAGAGAGAGAGAGAGAGAGTTGAAGAAGTTGTGGATGGGCTGTTTGCATGTACTCACTTTGATTTTCTGGTCGGAATTGTATTTGATTGATGTTGACGAAGCACAGGGTTTACTCATGATCAATCAAAGTGGGGCATGCCACGCACGTCCTGGTTGTCTGTTTCTGGCCGGATAGTACTAGTGCTCGGAAAGATGTCGCCATGGACCCCACCCATTCTCCACAGTTACCATTATCATTGAATGCAGAAGAGGACTTCACCATTTGTCCTTATAGCCTCCCTGTCTCTCTCTCTCTCTCTCTCTCTCTCTGTTGCTGTCTTGGGATTGTATGGTTGTTTTAACATGCTAACAATCATGAGTAAGGTGAGAATAAGCTAATTGTTCTCTTTAGAAGATGTGCATGAGGAGGGGAGAAACCTAAACTGGGTTGTGCCTGAAAATTATTCTATGTGACTGCATCGCTGATATGAACTTCTCAGATTAATGCGCCTCGTCTATAACAACTACACCAACATCATCATCAACAACAACAACAAAACAGTGATAAAGGAAAGACAAGTAGAAGGTGCATACGCGTTGGCAAAATCATAGTGATGTGGTTGTATTGAAGAGACAAACTGAAATAAAGCTCAATCTGCTCATTCCTATTTGTTCCTTTCCCACTGTTGCATGGGTTTAATCTTACAAGTGAAGGGAGAAATTCCCAGAAATTCCCATGCTGCATGTTAGTACCTGTGCAACTGTATGCACCTGAGCAAGCATGACATAAAAATACCTGCACTGTGGGGGAAAAAAATAATGATCTTAGAGAAAGCAAAGATTAATTCTTGGTCAGAATCAGAGACCAAGAGGTTGTTTTTTTTTTTTTTTTTTTTTTTTGGCCAATGCCTTCACACCTGAGAGAAGAAGCAGGGTAGGGGTTAATAGGGAGTTGATTTGTAGTAACAAAGAAAGAAAAAAAAATGAATAAAAGAGAGAAACATGTAAGAAGTTAGGAGACATTTGTTATGTTGGTTCTCAAGATGTCCAACTATGGTTTTAGTTCAGCTTTGTTAGACCTGCCAATATGTCACAACACTGACAGAAATTTTAAAGAAAAGTTATACTTCTAGCAGGCTCTCAAGTTTTAGAGATTGGAGTCTAGAGATGTGAATGACAATCTGCTATTTATGAACTTGTCTCTTTTCCTTTTTGTGGAGGGGAGGGGGAGATGCCAGTTACTGTCAAACATTTTCTCTGGCTATTATTTCATTGTGTTATCTTTTCATTGAAACACATGATCTATAAGAAAACCTCAAATTCCTCTTCTCAATGAAGGAGGTACCCCTGATCACACAAAGTGTATAGCCCACTTCCTCTCTTGAAATATACTGATTAAAACTCTTTGAATTTCAGGAGTGTTAATATGGCTGGCTGGCTGGCTGTTGGCTTCCTTGCTTTCATCTCCAAAGAGATCAATCAGTCAACCTAAGGAAAAATAGTCTGGAACCTGTCCATGCCTAGCTAGCGTAGGCCATGCAATGGCAAGGGAAGAATTAATCTTTTAAATCGTTGAGCACACACCAAGCTGTGGGGATCAGGGCCCACAGTCAACAGGTAAACACTCCTGCATGTGTATTGTTCAAAAAACTGGCAGATCCAAATAACCTTTGTCCCCATGGCTTTTTAGTTAGTCTAGATGCATCAAACCCCTTTCTGCTGTAAGTTAGGCAGTGGTGGTGATTTGGGGGGGGGGGGGGGGTAATTTGGACAAAACTCAAACTTACATTTGTTGCTTCTTCCATCCCCATTAATCTACCAGGAACCTGTAAATATATAATGAGAGAGAAGAAAATGTAGAGTTTCATTGACTGGACTGATATCTCATTGACGTGGGTTTTGTAGTTGGATTGTCGACATCCACCTGAAACATTGTAATGATGTAGATGTACCAGTGAAAAGTCCCCCTACCTTATAGTACCAAATTACACAGATTGGTCAGTCTGATAAGACATGAGAAACTCATGGGGTTACAGTGTTTGTGATCGTGAACCGCTGGTCAACTTTGGGATATCCATGTACTATGTGCACGCCAGTTTAGACTTAAGTATTGATTCAGTCATTTTAGGGAGAATACAAGTTGTGCTGGTTTTGTCGTATTTCAATCAGAGTATTTGTGCTGTGTTTGACTGTTGTTACAAATTAGGGCCACCACCAAAGAGTCACCGGTACTTGGACATGTAAATGCTTTCTTCCTATTTTTGTAGGAGTGTGAAGGCATGGAGGGCATTAATGCATTTGCACTTCTACAGTATGTTATCCTTCTTGTTCTCAACCAATTGAAGGAAAGAAGATCTAAGATCTTGCATCTGCAGGTGAAGTGTAGATCAGGATATCACATGATGACATAAATTTGTGATCCCAGTGATAGCAACTAAGATGATCAACCATGATAAGTACAGAACACATTTTTCAAATTTGCTAGTCTCACATCGCTTTGTCTGCATCACATTGATTTGCTAGGCCTTTTTCCCCTCTCTTTATTAATAAAACGAACCATAGATTATACCTTCTCATCACAGTCTCAGAACTTGATATAGATGAAGCTTGGTTGTTCATGTGTGTAATGCTTACATTCAGTTGTCATTGTTTCAACAGGGTTTGATTGATTGAGCATGTGATATAAGAGGAAAGAGAAAGAGAGAAAAAAAAATGCTGAGAATTTCTGGTGCACAACCTATCATTAGCATTCATTAGAACCCCCTCCTCACTCCTTTCCTGTTCTTAAGATCTTGAATGTACAAGGAGCTTAAATCCTTCTTTCTATCAGCAGATTATAGGGCCAAAGAGAAAAGGACAAGGAACAACACAGGAACAAAGAACACACAAGGTGTTTTCTCTTCTTTCTTTTCATTTACATCCCCATTTATTTTGGTAAAAACATCAAGATAATGAGCTTTTCTTTGAGCAAACTGTTTGCCCACAGCATCAGGGATCCCAGAGCGGTTTGGAGTTGGTCAACAGAAGCTTGATTCTGTACTTTGATTTGTCATCCCAATCACCGGAGTTCTAATGCAGGAGTCACATTCAATGGACCCAGGTGCTCAGGCTGCTCTACACAGGGCATAGTAGCTGTTCTGTGCTGTACTCTTCGTGTTATACAGTACAGTGGAGCACATTAAAAGACATAGAAAGAACACATTTAGAGCTGCCTCTTCTATTATTTAAATCAGTCTCAAGTCATCATTGCAATTGATGTATAAAATATTGTAACTAAATGGTACAACCTGTCATCAGAACTTGGTATGCTGTTGGAGTTATGTACTAATGCAGCTGTCATTTGTATGACGCACCTCTTGACCCCCGGGAAATGTGCGTCATGGTCGCGTCAAGTACCACCAATTTGATGACGCGTGGTGCCGTCACGGGAGCAAAATGTCCGTCACAATACTGACCCATTATGTGCGTCATAGTCGGTCATTTAACCAGAGTGTGTCAAAAGGTTCGTTAATGGGACCGTCATGGTATAATTTTGCGAGGCTTCTTGCATGGGGCATGGTATCCCTCCGTAACATCTAAAACAAACTCGCGATTGCGAGTCGGCCGAATTCACCGGCTCCTGGAAACGCGAAAATGACACAATTTTCAATCAGTTTTATTATAACATACTGATACTCACTTCATTCTCGTATGTCTTCTTTTTCTATCTGATGTCAGACTAAAGGTCTTTTCAGAAAGTTTGAGTACAAATTTGCTCCAAAACCACACTACCAAACACGATTTGTGATTAAAATCATCACATACAGCCCGCGGCATCGCGAAGCTCGCTATCCTTCAATCGCATTCACTGTAGTGTAGCATCGACCGTCGACCGTGGAACATGCAGCAAAACCACGTGCGTGATGTCGACCATGTGGTACATGTATACATACAGTACACGCGTACATACGTATACAGAAGGCGAGGCATATGGCAGAGGCCAGGCCCCAAAACACATACAAACGATTATGGAACTAACATTACTGAGAGTCTATTAAAACCTGCATTAACTTAAAATAGTAAATTCTATTTAAACACTAGCCATATAAACCATGTACCTAACTTGGGTTTAATAAGGTTCGTGTTTAAATAGGCAGGGGCTTCAATCAAGCTGTTTTCGAATCGGGGAAGGGAGGCGGGAGGTTACGGAAAAAATTACTGTGGCCAGGCCGTAGTTTCGCGAAACTAGATAGTTTGCCATAGCAACGTGTATATCAAAACACGCGTTTCTATGGGATGTCCATGAACTAGGGAACGGTTTAGAGAAATTCGAAGTCATTCGAGGTTGAAGTGGTTTTTTCCTACGCATTTTTTTTTTTTTTTGTTGTTCATATCTAAAAAATTCGATTTCTTAATTTTTTTCAACTGGTATTTGGGAGTCTTGTAATATATTTAAAATGTTGATAGAAATTTCTGAATATATTCAGAAAGTACGCCTAGGCGCCTACTGTTTGGATAAACGATAAACATGCAGTCTACGTTCGATACGAAGAAATCATTACGTCTTTCACGAGGAAAAACATACAAAACAAACAAAAAACACCTACGAACGAATGTTGATAGCCAAAACTTTGATAAGTAATAAGCAGTTATCATGAGCGTGAACTGAAATTAATTGTCATGATTTTGTTGTCTAACCAGGTGATGACTGCATCTCATTGAACCTACTCGTAGTGAATTTCTCTGGGCATACGAGACCTTTTAAGTATTTCTGGCTCAGTTGCATTTTTAATTGACTGATTAATCGATCTTTTTTTTTTATTGTTCAGGGAACATAAGATATTCGATCAAGTACATTATATTCGACTGTTTGATGTTTCCTACTATGCGCCAAAAGAAAGGCTATAGAATCACGATATCTTTGCAATGATTCCTTTAATTCAACTAATGAGCTGGTTCTTCGATCGATATTTCCATGATATTTACACGCTGTTTATTCCAGTGCGCGCATTCTTCCGTCTGGCACGCACCTGGGTGTGGCACCTGCTTTTGTGGAAATTTCCACAAGGGGAGAGGGGTGGGGTGTCAAGTTTCTTCGAGCCGAAGAGACTGCATGTAAAACAATCTCTTCGCTCTAATTTATTGTCATTCGTGCTTTCCCCTTATTCTTTGCTGATATTGAACATTTAGATTTAACTTTACGAAGGTTGGTAGCACGTGGTTCTATTTTGTTGTGAGGTGTATGTAATTTCTTTTTTTTTATCATTCTTGGAAAGGAAAAGAAGAGTAAGGGGGAAAGAAGAATAAGAGGGAAAGTAAAATGGAACGAACGGCACGTACGCTCAGCATTCACAGTAAGCCGTCTTTTTACACCAGCATAGTATCATCACCATCAGACATCACTCAGACCATTTTAGCCTTTTCCTATCAACATTAAGAAAAATAAATAACAAATACAAAGTATCAACACCTCCCAACAACACAAATATTTAGAAAAGACAACACACGGCACACTACAGCGGCTGGTATCAAACTTCGTCGCTTCGATTCGAAAAAGTATTGCAGCAAAGCGGGGAAATCGCCGTTACGAAAATAGCAGTGCGAGACACTTGAAAGAATTACGTCAAATACTTCAAAGTATAAAGGGAACGGATAAAGTGATATAAAATGGAAGAAATCGTACCAAACGATGTGTGAGAAACGACAGTGAAAAACGTTAAGTTTAGTAGTAGGCTTAGGCCCTAGCAACAGTTTACAGCACCGAAAGCTACGCGAAAATAAGGTGAAAATAAATACACATTGGAAACTTGGTATTGCGACAAGATCCTTAGGATCAAGTCAATAAACGATACAAAACAAAGGAAATCAATTCATTTTGACCGGAAAATAGTTTGTTATAAGTATTCTGTTGTATGAGATCTCCTTTGATAGGCCGAGAAATACATCGAGCTTCCACGATACTCTGGAAAGACAGTTCGAACGCTTTTCACCTGCACATACTGCAGTGCACATCAATACACGAACAGAAACTCACCTCTTCCTTGCAGAAAAATGATGCAATAACGTTACAAAAAACACACACAACACTCTAAAAATCATTTCATACTTGGGAGGCAAGGGACAAGCGGATGAAGAAGAAGAGAAAAAGAAGCAGACATTGCACAACGGAACGCTTCTACCCCGATTTGAATCGAAACAGGGTACTGTCGTGGCAGCTGGCTACAGTGTGCAGCTAAGCTACTATACTAACGCTCCCCAGCCGCCCACAGCATGGGGATACAGTACCACGGCGATCGAAGTAAACATCCAGGGTCCGTAGGCGACAGGGATTCACGCGGGCGAAGTTCCGTTCGGTGTACACAGTTCGCAGGCAGCGAATTGCGTGAGCGCACACAGAGCTCTGCAGCATTCCAGTCTGGCACGTACTGCGAATAACATGTGCGTCAAGGGTCAGTCATTTTCACGAAGAGGTGCGTCACCATTTTGACTGGTTAATGCGTCAATGTCTCATAGAGGTGGGTCACTTTTTGTGACGGAGGGTACGTCATGGTACCTAAAAGGTATGACGCACATTGGTACTTTGACGCACCTATCCCGGGGGTCAAGAGGTGCGTCATACAAATGACAGCTGCATAAGGGCTTCCTGTGGTACATGGTATCACATTGCTGAATTTGTGAAATTATAGAAGATTATGAAATACTCTTCTGTTGCCATTGTTCATTACTCTCTCAAATAGCTTGTTTGACAATGGCCCCGCCACATCAGTGTTCATCTCTCTTAGTGTAGGAAAGATCATCAATGGTTTGGAAAACTTGTGACTTCCTTTTGCTAAATAAATGAGACTTAGAAAAGTGGTCAAAATCACTAGCACGAGCTGGCCAATACTTTGGTTGCCAGTCTAGATGCGCAGAACCATTTATGTTTTCGAATTGGGAAGTAATTTGGGATCATCATGGAAAATGTTTCTCTAATATTTCATCCAAATTCAACGAAGCTTTAACATTTTATTACCCTTTAATCTTGACTGCATCTGGGCAACTTTGTCTGCTAGGATCATTCCAACCTTTAAACTGGAATATTGTTTGTGCCTCTGGTTTTCGTGTGCCACTCAGCTGTTTACATCTATGAATTTTGCATTTTTTTCTTGGAGCGCTTTTTTTTTTTTTCTTATTTAGACAAAAGCAGGGTACGAAAATAGCTTTGTATCGGCAACATGCACACGTATTTGGGACTGCTGTTGGCGTAACGGCCTTAAACCTTGGACTTTGAAGGGCCTTTGAGAATGTGAGCTTGTAGGCTTGTCACACTGAGCTATTTCTTTTTCCAACAAATCAGCATTGTTTAGTTGTTGTGGAATTTTTTTCTTTTTCCACCTTTGTTGCGTGCAGGCCTTGGACTTGTATTGTGGATTCAAACCCGAACCGAAAGAAAAGCAGACAGTGCAGTATTTTCACGGTTCTTTTTCTGCTCTGTCTCTCTGTCTCTCTCTCTCTCCTAAGCCTTTGTTTCCCATTTCTGTTTCTCTCTCATTCTCTTCTTCCCTTGTGTGTGTATGTGTGTGTGTGTATGTGTATGCATGTGTCTGTCTGTTGATGAAGCTTAGTGTCAACTCCATTCCACAAAGCACACCCTCTTTCTCCCTTGACACCTGAGTGTTATGATTGCATAGTGTTTCCACCTCTCTGCTTTCGTGCTCTCACTCAACTGGCAGGAGCAGTATATATATATATATATATTTTTTTTTTTTCTTTCAGACTTCATGGCTTCTTCTTGGGTGAGGAAGGAGGAGAGATACGATAAAGAGAGAGTGGGGGGGGGGGGAATAAAACAGATGGAAGGTTGGGAGAGAAAAATGTGAAAATCTGTAACTTTTGCCATAGGCCTACTTGTTAAAATGTTTCAAATTAGACAGATACCGTGATATAACATGCATTAGTGCCGTCGGTATGCATTATTCAATTCCAATTCCAATTAAATTTGATTTCCAATATCACAATTTTCATCAGATATAACAACATCAAAGCAGTGTAATACAAAATGTGCACCATAATACATGTTTACAAAATTATTGGCATTCTCCTTTCTGTGGGTGTCCGTGTGTATCATGGCAAAATATTTTTGTGAGTGAATGTAGGTTAATTGTGTAGTAACCAAGAAGAATTTGCCGCTTAGTAAGTTACTTTAAATAAAAGTTTATAGTAGCAACAAGTCTTTAGTAAGAATATTGATATTGTTCTTTCAATGTGCTCTTGGAGCAAATGAACTATAAAAAGTCCCCCTAAGCATATCTGAGCATATATATCCTATCATGCATGATGTAGAGAGAGTTAGAGAGCACATAGGAAGACCTTTCCATTCCTTTGAGAGGTGAGAGGCGGGGGCTGGTGGAAGTTTTTGAAATGGTGCCATCCCACGCAGTAGGCTAGATGAGGTGCGAGGAACCAACTCTCTTGGGCGTCGTACTCATCCTGGGTTTGATTTTGCAATGATGCCGCCCCTCAGCAGCAAACAGCGCAGCAGTGGTGGCGTTTTTGTTTTTGGCACGCTGCTTCCACCTCCGTCGTCTTCCCTTCCGCCTGTCCGTCACGCTCGGGGGTCATGCTCAGATGACCCTGCCCTTCCATTGCGCCTCTGTGACCAATGAAGCGTTGCCCACGTAGGATGAGCCTGAGCTGTGTAAAATTTGGCATGTATGTCTCTCTAATTTCATACTGATATCTTTCTTGTAATTAGGGGGCAGGGATAGGGAATGGGGATGGGGGGGGGGGGGGGGGGGCACTGCCCAGGACCCTTAGGTAGTGAACTGTGTGAACCACTTGAGGTACCTTTAATCGATTTGCATTGTTGACTAATCTGAGGTGGTCACAGTGTGCTTTTCATGCTTTTTACTAGCTTTACATGTGTGAAAATATGGTATGCAAAACTGAACAAGATCACAATCAGAACAACTAGGGCCATTTCACTGGAACCATTAATTAAGATATCATCCCTGCATAATGTGGTATGCATTTGTTATGACCATTCACTCAATACTCTCAATTTGAATGATGCATTCAAGTTTATCTTCCAGTTTCTTTTCCTTTCTAAGTCTGTTTTGTGTGTGTTCGTGTCTTTTCCCCTTGTGACGAGGGGGGGGGGGTGGGAAAAAAGAGAGGGAGAGGGCATACTCTTCTTCATGTTTATTCTATCCTCTTGTTGGAAGAGCAGAAGTAGACTTCATCATGCAAATATTAACTTGACTGTGGCAACAGCTTACTGGGTTGTGAGGAATCACACGCATCCTTTTCAGTTTTGGCTGGCCCTGAACACAAGGTCAGAGGGTTAAGTTCAAGGCTGCCTCTTCCATGGGCAAAAAGGGATATTACTCCACTTTCCTCCATTTTTTCTTTTTTTTTTTTTACTCTCTCTCTCTGTCTTTTCTATCCCTCTCTCCACAGAACCAAGTTGTACAACTAATATTCAATTTTCTCAATTGGGCTGTTTGTGGCTGGGCTCAATGCCAAGAAGTGTATGCATCCCAAACAAACAGGTGGCAAGTGAATTCAAATATTAATTCTCCGGCTATGATCCCCCCCCCCCCCTCTTCTGAATAAATGGTACATTTTATTTTCTCGCTTACTTTTTTTTCCCCTTCCTAATCGATCTTCTTCCCTCTTACTTGGTTATCATACCTTGTTGCATGAACAGTTTTTAAGGTGTTGTGCTCAGTTTTGGGTCACATGCTATTTTTGTTATGTTCCTCAAATGAACAAGTAGTCACATTGGGTCAGCATCACATGAGTGGCTAGTGTTATGCACTCAATATTAGCCCTATGATGTAAATCTTCCTACTGTCCTTCTTTTTTTCTTTTTGCTTTAGTTTCTTCTCTTTGTATTATTTTTGGTTCATTGATAATTGACTGGCTCTGTTTCATAAAAAAAAAAAAGTTCCCTGAGCTATGTGGCTAATTCCTGGGCTTTGTTCTGAAGAATGTCTGTCAGACCAGTAAGTACCTAGTTTTTCATGTTTTCCTGGTCTATTCCTGAAAAAGTTACTTGTCCGACACTGATTTTTACTGGTCAGGGACCATCGGACCAGTGCCAGTGTGCATCATTTCTATGGAGACCTATGGAAGAGTAAGAAATTTATACTTGATAGCAAGAAACAGGTTTCCTGTCCCTTTCCAAAGCTAGCTTTCATGAGTGGGAAAAATGTATTTTGTTGATGATTAGATGATGTTGTTGTCGCTTGGACAGTCGGATTTTGTTGTTGTTGTTGTTGTTGTTGGGGGTGGGGTGGGATGGGGGAGTGGTTGGCATGAGACAGAGAGAAAAGGTTAAGAATTGGTAGTGGTAGATACCCCTTTGAGAGTTGTTCCACCCAGTATGTCTGTACTTCCACAGGGAGTTAGAAAGAGAGGGATAGAGAAAGAGTGGGGGTGGGGGGGGGGGGAGGAAAATCAAAAACAAAACAAATGTCGAGACTGGTTGAAAACTGAGATATATATTTGGAGCTGTCTCTAAGGGTGTGTTTATGCTCAATTTGTGAAGGCAGAATCAGCGTTTTGAAACGCTGATTCAAAATGCTGATTCAAAACACCGTTCACGGGAGCACTGTTTACGCTCACTTTCTTCGAGCCTTGGAAAGAGCGTTTGCGATTGCTTCGCTGACCTCAGCAGAGGCAGGTCAAATTGGGGCGCGCGCTGCGATCGTAGGCCTAGCCTGGGAGAGCAGCTGGGAAAGACATGCGTTCACAGTACATGGGAAAACTGCACAGGCCAGGGTAACTGGCTGGCTGGGCGCGCGCTTTTTCACGTGAACCGGAAAGGCGTTTAGATGACGTCACTCTAAACACGATTAGAAACGCTGTTGCGTTTATGCTTCCCTGTCAAACGTGATTAGTCAGAAACGCCGATCGTAAACGCACCTTTTTGTGCGTTTTGGATCGGCGTTTTGAATCAGCATTTCTATCGAAGTGAGCATGAACGCAACAGCGTTTTGCACTAATTACGTTTCAAAACGCTGATTCTGGCCCGAAAAAGGGAAGCATAAACACGGCCAAAGTTTAATCATTGACAGCAGACAATTGCCAGGCAAAACTGCTGTCAAGTATACTGTTCCACTGTCAATGTGAGGTATAACGTGATGAATTAAAGCCACCGTGTCTCGAGGAACATGCGTTTTCTTCAGAGAGCTGCTGGGTTGACACTTATGAAGAATTAGCGACTGATGTGATGTAAATCTCCCCTGTGTTTGTTGTGTCAGAAGTTGATGGGATTTTCTGTGCAGATATATTGCAGTTTGATTTCACAATGGTTCCCTGTAGAGGATTTCTACCTCTCCCCTCCCTCCCCTCTTTCCTGTTTTATTGTAGGTACTGGCTGTTTGTTGTAAGAAGACCTTCCAGCCATTTCATGCCATAAATCCTCCTTGCTTTTAATGTCACTTTTAGCAGCCTGCACTATATGTTTCATACTGTTTCCTGTCATGTAATGATGAAAGAAATACCATACACATGTTTGTTTTGCAGCCTTTCAACTGGTCTGTAACAACCCTATCGCCATTATCATTGCCAAGTTTCATTGGTGTAACACAGAATGTGACCAACAGTTTGAACTTCGTATCTTATTTACCAAACCTGTTGGTTTACAAGTATGATCTTATGCTTTAAAGGGATGGTACAGTATTGGTGGAGATGAGAATTGGGCTTTTAACTTTTTGCGAGATACCAAGAAAACACTTATGATATAGTACAGAGCATACCATTTTAAGAGGAATTCAAAGTTCATTTGATGAAAATCGGGTTTGGAATGACTGAAACATCCAAAAACAAAGTAAAACAAAGCAATCGTAGTGAAGTGTGGGTCCCTTGCCACACCACACTTTATTAGAATCTTATTTACCAAACCTGTTGGTTTACAAGTATGATCTTATGCTTTAAAGGGATGGTACAGTATTGGTGGAGATGAGAATTGGGCTTTTAACTTTTTGCGAGATACCAAGAAAACACTTATGATATAGTACAGAGCATACCATTTTAAGAGGAATTCAAAGTTCATTTGATGAAAATCGGGTTTGGAATGACTGAAACATCCAAAAACAAAGTAAAACAAAGCAATCGTAGTAAAGTGTGGGTCCCTTGCCACACCACACTTTATTAGAATCGCTCTTGTTTGGTTATCTCAGCCATTTCAAAACCAATTTTCATCAAATAAACATTGAATTCCTCATAGAATTACATGCTCTTTCATATTTCATAAGAGGTTTCTCATTATCTCACCAAAAATGTTAGAAACCTAAAATTAGGTCTCAACCAAAACTATACGATCTCTTTAACCAGTTAAATCTGCAACTTGATTGTATAATTCTTGCTGGCACATTAGTTTCTGGGTATAAGGAACATGATGCTTCTCACGCATCTAACAGACCCTTCAACCTCGGTAGATTTATATACTGTATGAAAGCAAGAGGAATAAGGAAAATGCTTCTTGATCCAGCTGCGTCAATTTATCTTGTTCTCGTTCTTTCACTCTCTCTTCCTTTACTGTGGCTTTCTATCATTCCTTACCACCCCCTCCCCATCCCTGCATTGGATATGTCCGGTTGGCCCTTTTAGATTTTTGTCGTCGTTATATGTTTGTGATGAAATTATAGTTTCCTGGGCTCCCAGCACCTTCCCCTCATTCATCAGGATTTGGGATAGAAGTTGCTTGAACTTTGCATTATCCATATATGACAAAATAGCACATGCTCTTCTATACCAAAGTCAGTCTCTGCCTCAAGCAAATGAATTGTGGCAGACTAGAAGTTCACCAGCTTGTTGCTACCCCTCCCCCAGCATACTGTTCTGGAAATGAATATGTTTCAAGAGCTGGCTTGTATTAGACTTCTGAATATTATCTGAGCTCACCAAGTTTATTTTGTGCTAATCAAAATGCAACTAAGATAGATATATTTTTGAAATGCAACCAGAAATTTTTGATGGCAAGTTTTTCCTGGCATGTGAAGTTGTGCTGTCCATGTGTTGCCAATGGCTCGCCATACTGGGCGACGTTTGTGGAACCTGGCATATTCTATGGTGCAGGAAAAAGTCTTGAAGTTTGGAGGAGTCTTTGAACATCAGTGCAACAGCCAATGTGAAATTGTCGTGTTGGTGCAGTGCAGTCAGTACAGGGACTGGTAGACAAGCTGAATGTAAACCTGTTTGACATTTGCCGTTATTGAATGAATGATAGGCCTGATAATGAAAGATGCTGCTCATCAAAGACTGATGGGGCATTAGCACACCCTTCTCTACCTGCCTCGAAATCTGAACATTTTATTTGTTCTGACATGCGGCACAAAAACACAAACAGAACATACAGATCAGATCCTCCCAGGCCAGTCGTTTGACACTCTCAGCGCCACTTGGGGTTATTGCCACTCCAAATCAGACATGAGCATTAATAATGAAGGAGCATAGGTGTTCCAGGGGCCCAGGCTTCAAAGTTTTGCAAACCCAGGGTTGTCTGACAACTCAGCCGCTGCCTCATTCAAGACAGATAAAAGAAAGCCAGCAACCGCCAAAAAGTTGGATCGCAGACAAAGAGAAGAGATAACAAGTATTTGACATCAATATCGTTATCCCTTTTATGTGGCACATCGCCATGTGCCATTGTGACTGAAAACAGTATGAATTGTGTTGACAACCCACTGGAGTCGTGCGCCTCTTTTCTTCAGTAATGTGTTTCATGCAAACTGGTGCCTGTCGTGCCCGTCAGAGATGTACCTGGGAATTCTTTAATGATCGTGTTTACAGCTCTTCGTTTCTTTTTTCCCGAGCTTTCTACAGAAGCGAATTAGCATGCATGTGATGCGCAAGCCGTATTGCTTTGTGACCTGTCATTCATGTTCCCTTTGCCAATTATAGCCAAAGAAAGCAATTTGCAATAGGGAGTATCTGATGACAATGGATGTTTATGGTTTGCTGAATAGGGCCAACAGGTGTAGGGTGTTGGCACCAGAAAGATCAAGGCTGTGGCCAACATTTGTAGGATCAATTTTGGTATCACACCTCTTTCTGGATGAAAGGTAAACAGAACATTTTCCTGTAAGCTTTTCCTGCCTGCATGACTGAAAGCAGTTGCCTTGCAAGTCCAAATGAGAGGCACAGCTTTCCAGTATTGATATAACTCTGCTGATCACAGATGAAAGATTCCCCACTGGTTTTACCAGTTTCTTATTGCAATAGCAAAAATACTGCAGATCATTATGTTACTGCCAAAGATTATGCTTGTATAAGATGTCAATAGACAAACATGCAATATTTGTTTGCTATTTAGGAGTAATCCAGAGGACAGCTGTATCACATGTAATGCTCTTGATTTGTCTCACTACTGCAATAATTTGACTTTTTTGCCCCCGATTCAATTCAAATTGTATTCCCAATATCTCATTTTTGTTTACAATACAATTTGTTGCCATGCATTAGCTATGAAATAAAATGGGGAGACATGGTCAATATGCATGTGGAAGGCCTGTGACTTGATCTTGATGATCTTGATGCTCAGAGTTTCTGTTGTTTGTTTTGTTTTGCTTTGTTTATGATGACTGGATTATGTTTTCTTCATCCAGGGACCAACTTCCCCATGGTGGTCCTGGGACCTACTTCTCTGAAATATTTCTATCTTTGAATATAATCTCCAAGGAGTTCTTTTACACAGAGATATCCTGCTCAGACCATTTGTGTGAGTGAGTGTGTGTGCGCACGTGCCTATTATGGTGCCTGATGTATGTGTGTATTTGAAATATATGCAGCACTCTGTTTTTCATATTTCAGGGTGATGATTAGGTTCGACGGTTTGACTCAACTTGGGTGGGACAATCAAATCAAACTTCAAGAACATCTTTGAGGTGACTGGGGAACTGTAGTTCAATGTTTTCTTCTCCTTCAGCCAGGACCATTATCAGGGCTAATAAATGTCTTGATGGTGTGACAGAGCAGAGAAATTATAAATTGGTTATCTTTCCACAAGTGTAGCACATTGGACCCACTCCAGTTTACCGCCAAATCGGATGATGCTAACAACCATAATGAACTCCCCCTCCCCCCCCCCCCAATATTTTTTTTTTTCTTTTCACTGATAACCAGGGCCTTTATGATTTATGTATTTACTCTGATATCTCGCGGGAGTCAAGAGTATACCACTGATGAGTCCAACAGTGGTAGGATGCAGAATCCTCTGTTTGTTCAGTGCAGCAGCAAACTCAAGTGAAAAAAGTGTTGACCAAACTGTCGTCAGATCATACAGATAAAGATGAAATGGTAATAGATGAAAGACATAGACATAGAAATCATATAAGCACACACACACACACACACACACATTTATACACTACTTTGTACGTGTGTTGGGACTCTGTGGGGACAATCCCTGTTGAGGCACACAATGGGAGTGTGTATTTGTAGCAGACATGTATTTTCTGTTGACTCAACACATTGAATTCGCACATCATGAGTTGTATTTGTCCAGAATAAACGTTCTCCCTTGCACTCACTCTAGAAATCTTTCGATCTCTTGAACTAGCCAAAGATTTTGTATCCCTCACATTGGTTGAGCCACCCTAGTTTTTTTTTTTTTCCTTCTTCTTTGTCATTTTGTGTTTTGTCATATTTTCTTGTTGAAGTCTCAGAAGATCCAGTATGACCCATTTTTACAGCTTTGAATGGATGTATTCACAACCCTCAATTTTTAAGGTTGCTTTTTTTTTCTCTCTCTCCAAAAGACAGATCATATTTCTCCAAGCCTGATGGTGTTAATTCTAACCTCCAGTGCTTAGGGCACGAGGATAGGTGGCCTTATTTTCAGACCCAGTTTATTTTTTTTCCCCTGACTTTGAGATTGGCATTGTGACAACTTTGTTGACACATTTCTATAAGTGGCAAGATTTTGCAAATTTGGGCGATATGATGTACATATAAGGTATTTCCAGAGTTTGCACACATTTAGTTTTTTGGCATGTAGTGATAGTGGTGTCTTTCTCCTCACAAGTATGTACTATTTTCTTTTCTCGTATGTACGGCTTCACTCGCTGTTCTCGCTTTCCTATTGATTGAAAGCAATCATTCCCACTGGCCGCAATTGTTACTCAATTCAGGATGTGCTGCTGTTATTTATCCTGATGATTGTGTGAAGACTTTTCCAATCACAAAATGAGTTAACCAGAGATGTTTATGTCTATCTATCTATGTGATTTGTCCTTCACTCGAGGCTATTGGTTCAAACAGTGATTAATGTAAATATGCACCGGGCATCTAGGAATTGATTGGATGAGATTTGGAAGAACCGGCTCAAGGTGATTTTTCGGGGGGGGGGGGGGGGGGGGGGGTATTTTTCCTCCAATTTTTCTTTCTAAGTGAAAGATTTTTTTTTCTGCATGGTTGTCAGAAATATTGAGAGTTGATAGACACGTGCTACTAGGCCTTTTGAGGTGGTTAATAATAGGATGTAATGTTAAGGAAACTGCATGAAACAGTTTTTGTGTTGAGTTTAACACAGAGATGCGATCTTAAGACAACCTAATGCAGCAGCACCCCTTCTCCACTAATTGCTGTGATTGCTGGTCAGCAATAAAAATCTGATGGACCAAATCTCCATAAGTATTTTATTGGTTAGTTCTTTTTTGTTTTGTTTACATTTGCATAATTGATGAGCAGGCTGCTGTATAGAACCTTGATTAAAAGAGAAACTGTTGTATGCACTAGTTCAAAATGAAATAGGTGTAGGTGTAGGTGGAGTGGGTGGGGGTGGAGAGATAGTAGGGAAATAGCTATCCTTTCAACTATTTAAAGTGGTGTTCAACTGCTCCAACCTTGAACTACCAGTTGGCCATTCATTTTCCTGTTCCCCCTCCCGCTCAGTACAGAGGAGGCAAGAAGTGGAATGCTGCGCCCGTTGATGGTGACTGAAATGTTTTATAGTTGTCATTGCCGCTTCCTGCCACCACTGTCGCCACCATTGCTGGAATATTTCGCCGCCAACCACATCCCTTTGATCATCCCCCGCTTCCGCGCACACAGCTCTCTCGAGTTCTGCGTAGTCTGTCGGTTTCTCCTGCGTGCCTGCCTAAAAGCCCCGCCAATGATGATCTGTCAGACAGTGGAATAGAAAGTGCTAGTTTATGGACCATACCTCCTGCCAAATCTATCTCCACACTTACAAAGTTTTTTTTTTTGTGTGTGTGTGTGTGCGTGTGTGTGTGTCGGGGGGGGGGGGGGGGGGGGCTTAGCTCACCTGAGCCAGGGCTCAAGTGAGCAAATGTGCTTGCTCCTTAAAAGCCTGTCTGTCCTGTGTCATCTGTTCAGCAGTGTGCATCAGCCATCCTTCAGTACGATAGTTTTGTTAACATTTCAGTCCGGATTGGTCAGTCCAGCTCCTACATCATGCTGTCTCGGAGCAGAGTCAACTTTTATCCATGGTGAAATACAGTATCAGATTGTGACCCCACCTGAGCATCAATTATGTATTTTTGTTTGTTTGTTTGTTTGTTTGCGTATTTGTCTTCGAGAAAGCAAAGAGTTGGTCTGAAAAGGGCAGAATACTCATGGATGTCTAGTATCAGTATGTACCTCACTCTTCCTCTGCTCCCCCCCCCCCTCCACCAAATAAAAAGAAAGGGAAAAAGTAGATAAGCTTTGTGTGAATGACAAAGAAACTACCAGCAATTGTCATGCTTTTATGCTTTTCTTGATATGTCACACAAGAAGTTGGTCGGGGTCATTATACACTGTCGCGCCGACAAAGACAATTTGCTCTGCTCGGACTTTTCCCACTATGGGCTTGTAATCTTGTAGTTTGATTAATTACCTAAATGTGTCGTACTTGGCCACTCATGAGTGGACTTCGTCTCTGGAGGCAGGAGTGCTCCGCAGTCAAAAACATCCGGAGTTCGGCACGCTGCTGTCATTAATGGAGCAGAGGGGATCAAGTTTATCCGGAATTTCCAATCTCACATCATTGCCACCCACACAACGACCTAATGTATTGTAAATTTGCATACCATATGTTACTGTTGTCCTTATTGCATGGACCATTCAGATGCAAGAGGCGTCTTGTGAGACTCGTGTGCTGACCACTGACATTACAAATGTGGGGAGCATTGATGGAAACATTAGGGACAATTCATAAGCAAAATGACGTGGTATGCTATTAAAAATTGATCAGGCTATTCATAACATGTCTTTACCACACTAAAAGACATGCTGTTTTAAAGTTGTTTCCGATGTGATCGTAAAACAGTGAGAACACCAGCGACTCTTCCCCCCCCCCCCCCCCCCGTGCTTTTCTGTGAACAACTGTACATGTAATAAAAATATTAAACTGCTTAGGAGCACTGTCTTTGCTAGAAGTGCTAAGGATTAGATTTTTAATATGGAAAAAGCTATTTTCTCTTGAAGGGATGATACAGTTTCTGTTGAGATTTGGCTTCAGGTTTCTAAGTTTTTTGGGGTTTTTTTATGACTTTTTTTTTTTAAGATAATGAGAAACCTCTTATGAAATATGAAAGAGATTGGGTTTGAAATGGCTGAGATCTCCAAAACAAAGTGATCCTAATAAAAGATGGGACCCATCTTTTATCAGGATCACTTTATTGTACTCTGTTTTGGATATCTCGGCCATTTCAAAACCAATATTCATCAAATAAACCTTGGATTCCTCCAAGAATATTGTGCTCTTTAACATTTCATAAAGTTGTTTCTAAGTATCTTGCAAAAAGTTAAAAGCTGAATCCTCACCTCAACCCTTTGACCCTCAAGCTTCTATAATAGGGAGCTTTAGATTTTGACGCCCGTTGAAAAGTAGCTTTAGATTACGCTGGGATGCAATGTATAAAAAATAAAATTTCGCCCCCGTATGATATAGGCGACACAAGCTGAAAATAGATCGACTTGACGCGCGCTTCTGCGCACGCTCAGAACATGTTTTTTCCCTCTGAACGTCCGCGCATCTAAAATCTAAAGCTCCATATTATTAGCAAATGGTTGTTATCATCAAGTGCTGAGTACAAATTGTAGCTCTTTAGCCTGTAACCATCCTGCAGTCCATTCTGAGCGAGTTTGATGACCTTTATTAAACCCCCTCTGAATCACCATCCTAAAATCCTATTGGCATTGTATACTAATGTGATGCTCATGGGACTGACAGACTTCTCAACCATCAGACCGAACTGCCAGTGACTCTGTGTACAGGTGCATGACAATCTGTATGATTGTTTTTTTGTGGGCAGTAATTGCCTCGTGCGATGGTGAAGTGCCGATTAGTTTGGGAATTTGTGAGATTATTCATTTAATGATGGCAAATAGCATTGTGGCAACAAAATTTCTTTCTTGGGATTAAAAAAAAAAGGAAGATGGAAAAAAGATGAAAGTTTGCGCTGTCTCATAACTAAGGAAGAATTATAGCTCAACTCCTGTATTGTATCATATTTTGAGAGAAGATTGAGTACCCTGATTATATTTTTCAGTGCAGTGAATCACCATTTATGTCACCATTTCCGATATTTATAGTCTTTTGGCATTTTCTCTAAAGCCTTCTATATAGCTACAAAATGAGGCTGTGGCGTCTTGATGGTTAGAGAACCTAGTCAGTTGGGGGAGGAAAGGGGAAAGCATAAATAGCCATCAATAATAGGCTTCCCTTCACTCATCTTTTTGACTAAGAGATTCAGTACCCATGATGCTGTTGCTAGTAGTTGGACACTTCAGATCTTGCAGTGGGTCATCACCCTCACAGGCACTTGCTTTTGTAAGAATAACAACAACAATGATTCACTGATAATTGATTGACTAAATATAAGTTTAGTGGTCTCTCAGCAATTGAACACAGGAAGTGGCTATGTCAAGGAGAGGCATAGAGTAGAATTAAACATGCGAAATTGTAAACGTTTTATTCCCATAAAAAAGACTAAAGGAGGCAAAAAAAATGTCATTAAGGCATTCAGTTTTTCAAGAAAAGTTTATTCTCTTCTCTATCTTTATAGGAGCTTAAGGCTGCATTTATCTGACTGGATAGTTAGAACCGTGTTTAAAAATGTTTAGAAAGCTGTTTCTGTGAGTGTAGTTCGAAATGTGTTTCTCGGGGTGCTACGCTATATATCTAATATTCACGCAATCATGGTACGGGAGTTGTTACTGCACAACTGCTTTGCGCTGCGTGACTTGGGAAGTGGAAGTCAACTGAGGCGCGCGATCTATAGTTTCAATTTTAGACTGCAGATGCGAATGTGGTAATGCTTATGCAGAGCATCTGAGTCTGCCAGATTCCGCAGGAGGCCCTCTGCAAACTGAAGTGGAATATGAAAACCTCCCTGATTAGAGTCTTATTTTAGCCTTGTGAGTTCTGTGAAATTTTCACAAGCATCTTCGCGATTGCTCTCAGGAGTTTCTGTGATTAAGATAGCGAGAATGTTGTTAGCCCTGTCTACATGAGTGTGAAATTATGTGTATGTGTGCACATGTTTGTTTGTTAGTTTGTCAGTAGATTAAGGTGCATTTTTTTTAAATGTGAGTTTGGATGTTATGTACGTCTTTCAGTGAGTAAAAAAAAAAAGAGAATGTGCAAGAAGATGATGACGGGACTTTTCAATACCAAAATTTCCCTTTCTTCCCTTTTAGTCTATCATCCAATCTCTATCTTGGAAAATGTGCATCTTTTGAAACCCATCCAGAAGGGATATTAAATGAAGAGGTGGAGGATTGGAGAGGGGAAAAAAGGGGACAAATTTTGCATTGTAGTACCATTTTTTTTTTTTTTTTTGTCAATAAAATTGTAATTGTTGCGGGAAAAGAGACTGGGTATAACTTTGGTGTCACAGGTTTTGCCGTTTTTTATGGTTTTTGGGGGGATTATTTTCTCTCCCATTTATGATTGTAGTAGCTCTGATATTTCTCAGCATTGTTCAACCTGTATTACTCTCCCCCCCCCCCAAACTCCCCATCCATGACTTCATGATATGGTTGTTGCACAGGTACTGACGATGTGACTGCCCGCCAATTGTTACGGCAATAGTTGTACGTCTGTAGCTGGAAGTTGACAGAAAAATCAGTGCACGTTGTTGTGAATCGTTCCCTTGAATAAAAGGAATGATTGATTCTTACATTGTTTTTCCCTCAAAGAAATGTACAAGAGTATATGAATTACTTTAAAAAAAATAAAAAAACATGGTGTCTAACCGAGTTTTTATTTGTTTGCATGATGTGTCCACAGTGCCGCCAGTGGTGAAGCGCAACTTTCACTCAGTTGTAGAGAAGCACCTTGGGACAAGCCACAGGATACCGTGCCCCGTGAGAGCTGACCCTCGCCCGTACACCAGGTGGAAGAAAGATGGGGAGGAGCTGGTGCCCGACAAAGACGGACGCATCTCCTTCACCAAGACGGCCATCGTCTTCCAAGATCTGGCCGTGGAGGACGGGGGTGAATACACCTGCATCGCATCTAATGCCTTTGGCCCCACCCTCTACGTGAACTTCACCCTCAAAGTAATAGGTAGGTGATCGAGGGAAAGATGAAACTCCTTCCCCTTTCTGCCCCTGTCAGTCGTAAGAACGTTTAGATTTGACATTACTGTTGTGATGGCAAAGAAGGCTTATTCAATGATTGATTTAATAGTCACTGTATTTATGCCCTTCATCCATTTTCCTGCAATCGCTGCTTGTGATGTATAAATGGCATATTCTGTGTGATGTTTCACACACACTTGGCACATTTTATGTGTGCCTATTGTTTCATAGCAACTTCAGATAAGAAAGTAGAAATGCAAAAAATTTTGAGATGCAGCACAAAGATCATATTAATTAACTCATTGAAGACAAATCCAAAGAATACTCCGGCAGGTGTCTATGGGAAATGCATGTTATAGCAAAATCAGTCTGTTCTAAACAGGTTGAGGGACACATGGTGAACTATCAGCATGGGGGGAAAACCAAGAGTGCTGTCTTGAGCAAATATGTGTATGCTCTTATCTAATTTACAGTCTAACCCAGTATGGGAAATATGAAAAACTGAATTGACTAGAATTTGTACTTAGGGGAGTTTTTCTGCTTCTAATGGAGTTTATGGTAGTGGTTAATCTTCTCTCTCTCTCTCCATCTGTCATTTTCCCACTACTCTTTGTGTTTATTTCCCATTTTCGCTTTCTTTGTTCCTTTTACACATTCTTTTCCCCGAAAACTGTGGTAAATTCTGCTGGCAGGAGCATCAAATCCAATGTGGCCATTAGCTGTCAGCAAGGATTATGAATAGCAGACAGAGAGCTCCTTTTTCTGAGAAGTCCAAAGTCTGTTAATAATCTGAACTCTCCTTTTAGTGTGCAACCTACTCAAAAACTGACCTTATCTGGACTGCAGTGAGCTAAAATTTAGCTCAGAGCAGAAGCCTAGAGTGCTCTCTGCCGCTATCTTCCACAAAGAAGCAAAGTGCCATAAAAGTGAACAGTTTTTTGTGCCATCAATTTTATGCTTCTTTGGCATTGGACCAATTTCTATAAACTTCACTCTTTATAAGATATATAGGATGAAAATATGTCATAAAAGTTTCCATCTCCAAATTATTGGCTAGTTGTAAAATTTCATGATTGGGCATCTAGTGTCCAATTTGTGAAAGTTTACACACCTTGGAAATATCCCATATTTTCAATAAAACAAGATCAAGTCACAGACTCTGGGCATAGCTTTCCCTGGTGTGGATCAAAACATGTCTTTTTAGCATGAGTATATGAAGTTCAGTAAGGCTTATCTTAGATCTCGATACAGTATTACCAAAAAATCGTACCCACATAGATATTCAGGAGTGAGGATTTGGAGTTTCTAGAGGTACAACACTATGATGATTCCAGAACTGTTTGTCATTACACTCTTCTTCCTATATAATTCTACATAGTTGTGTGATTTTTTTTTTTACACAGTTGTCGCACTGAAATACCATTTTAGATAATGAAATCTTCATATACATGCAGTTTTCCATGTACTAGTTATCATTTCTCTATTGATTTCAATGTTTGTTTACCGTCAGTATTTTTTTGAATTATTTTTTAACAAATGTTGAACATGTCTTGACAAATTTTACAAAATTTAGATAACATTTGTGTAGTATACACAGTGGATGAATTTTAGACTAACTTTGTTGATATCACAAACAAAGCCATACATCTTGATAATTCCACATTAAAATTCTCCACTAATGTGTACAATATATTTTGAGGTGGAAAATGGAAGGCACGCATACTTCTAATGTCTTTTACAATGTAGTCGATTGTTGATTGTTTTGTTGTTGTTTTATATAGACCCTCCGGATGAAGAATCCCTCGATTCCAGTATGGCCGACTCGTCAATCTCATTTATGGAGGAAAGCGTCAATGCCGCCAACCTGTCCGACTATGGCGACAGTGACCTCCAGGGATATGCACCCAGGTTCATCGAGGCCGACCGGATGCAGCCGGAAAAGCCGGTGCCGAGCAAGACCCGCGTCAAGCTGCGCTGCCCAGCCCAGGGCATGCCAGCCCCGAACATCACGTGGATCAAGGACAACGAGCCAAAGTGGCTGGACAACACCATTCGGAAGACCAGGGTGAGATAGGCAGAAAAGGAAGAGGAGAAGGAAGAGTAAGGGGAAAGGGGGAAGGGGGAAGGGGGTGGAATTACTGGCAGGGCTCCACAGAACAGCATGTCTTATCTTTCTGACAAGTATTGCATTTTCATCAATTTACTTTCGTGCACTCAGAAAGACATGCAAAATATGTTTTAAGAATGTAAATGAAAGGAATAAATTTATTCTGATCCAAATGCAAAGGAAGGGACATACTCTTGCTGAATATTCGGATTGTGTGAGAAAATTGCCTGGTTTGTAGTAAAGAATTGGGCCTTTAAAAGCTGTATTTGTGTTTCTTAATTCCTCGTATAGACATTGGTGATTTGATCTGGGTCAAATCGCTCATGCAAAGTGATGATTTTGGCATGAAGCGTCAAATATATATCTCCACCTCCCAAGTGTAGCATGGCTTTGACAGCAGTTGCCTCTAGCAAACAGACTTGATCTTCTCCTCTTAGTACTAACCAAACTCAACATCGTGTCATTTTCTCGCCCTCCTCGACAGGTGGAACTGAAGGGCTATTCCCTGACGGTACGGAAATCCATCCCCTCAGACACGGGCGAATACACGTGCATCGTGTCCAACGAATACGGCACAATTCAGTTCACCTATTCGGTCAATGTCAGAGGTATGTTGTGTTGGCATGAAAAGAGAACTTTCTAACCAAAGTCAGTGATTCTTTTTTTTTTTTTTTTCTGCTTTCTGTTTCTATGTCTCTTTGTATAAAGTTTTGAATGGTAAGTTTATCGAAATATTACTTTATTTTGTGCAAATGACATGAAATAGCTTTCAAACCAACCGTAATTAGTACGCAGTTAGGAAACTGAGAGGGAATCACTTTCAGATGTACCACAAATGAACCAAGAAATTATAAGTGCAAACATCGAGCGTGAAACTCTGCATTGGAATATTTTTACACACACGCACAAACACACACACACACACACTCACAATACACATGCACATACCTTAGAAACAGTCTCTCAAGGTAAAATGTACATAATAGAATAGACCATGTAGCAATGATAGGATGTGGAATTGCAATGCTCCAGCAATATCGTTATACACGATTGTACTATTTACAGATATCTGAAAAAACAAAGGAAAGGTTGACGAGGGAGTTACTGCCAAGTCTTTCGGTACTACTGTATATAAGCTACTCTTTTTCACGTGCAGATATTTTTTTTGAATGAGAAGGTTGTGGAAATTTTCGCGAGATGTTAGATTTCGCAGTCCAGCAGTGATTCATGAAAATTGTGAATATTACACCCTCGCAAAAATAACAGCTTTATAGTGTGATGTGAGAAAGTTGGGAGAAGCGCATCATAATGTTGTGTTGCAGCCTGCTTTGTAGCATATAGGCTTTGTGAGGTTTTGTGGTAGGACTTTGTGAGAGAAGCCGTCGGCTCTGGCATTTTAACTCGTCTTTCCACAGAGCGGCTAGCAGTCAAGCCCATTATGACGCAGATGAAGAACATGACGGCCGTGGTGGGCAGCACGGCCACCTTCGAGTGCCGCGTCGTCAGCGACCTCACCCCCCACTTCGTCTGGCTGCGGTACTACCACGAGGACAACCAGACCCACATCAAGGACATCGACGACCACATCAAGATTCTGGAGGTAGGGCATGAGAGTGGTAGTACCCACCCACCTTGGGATGGGGTTTGGGCCGTCCTGAAGGTCTGTGAATAAACATCAACAGGAACAGAAAAAGAAAAATTTGTTCCTCATAAAATGTAAGGGGTGGAATTGAACTTTACAGGATTGTGGCCCTTTTTCAGGGAAGCATGTGTTGCGTGTGCCATGCCTGATTCCAACCAGATTAACCCGACAGCTAGCTGCTGACAAGCGTGTGTAAATATATACGTACCGCAGATTTATCTTTGTCCCGACTTGTTGCAAACTGATGAAATTGGAGGCGTATCTGCAACAGATTAAGTATGGTTCCATGCATGTTTCTTTAATCATCCTAACCATGCGGAATTAATGATTAGAGACACTATTTCAGCTGAATTTTCCAAACAGCAGATGGAAGTCTGTCTGACTTCTGATAGAAGAGAAATTTGGTTTATTGTCATGCTACTCATGTTATTTTGAAATGAAATTCTTTTAAAGTAAAATTCTTTGAGATAAAGATATGACATGGTAATAATGGAATGCCGTTTGTTGATATTAACATTTTGAAATGTCAAAAAAAGTTGTTTTTACATATGCCATTTATTATGTCAAAGTAGGCATTACTCCTAGTGCATGTGCATGATTTAAACTGCATGTATTACTTATGTTGTTGTGTGTGCATTTTAGTGGATCGACCTCTGATTTTGGTACTTGCTAACTGTGGCTGATTGTGTGAAAATTTCATTGTCATCCCATGATGTTATGATATGCTTTCATTCAGATACATCACATTTGTATGATTTTATTTCTGTGATTTTGTGAGAGATTAGGTCTTTCAATGTATATATATGCCAAAGGTTAATGTCAGATCTGTGGAGCAAACACTTGTGTGCATTGATGAGTTTCCTATTCAGAATGAAAATAGATTCTGAGTTGAGTTTCTGACTTGTCCCATGTGTTTTAAGGGGCTCCTTTCTTTAAACAACTCCCACAGCCAGTAATTATGTTCTCACATCTGGAAAATTCCAAGAGCAAGCACCCGATTTTCTGTTTTTATTTTATTTTCGAAAAGTATATTTTGTGCGAGTACTCTGCTCCTCTGTAATTAGTTACCTACCCTCCTGTTGTATTATGGAGATGATGTTGTGACGTGTATATGCATGGAGAAACAAATTCATTTATGGTAAGCTGTTCACCATGGACATGATTTTACATGACTTCTTCCTACGAGACGTTGTTCTGACCCATTTATTAGCATGGATACTCCTGCTGCCCTCATGTGTTGGCAAAGAGCAATGCCTCAGGAACAAAACCCTTGTCACCAGTATCTTAGTATACTGCTATGTGACTTGAGAAGTGATATATATTCCGATTTCCAATGGGGGGACTTAAAAGTCCAGAGATAAAAATAGATATGTAAAAGAATGGAAATTTAAAAAAAAAGGGACTTTGTTTAAAGGGATTGTATAGTTTTGGTTGAGACCTAATTTCATGTTTCTAACATTTTTTGGTGAGATAATGAGAAATCTCTTATGAAATATGAAAGAGCATGTAATTCTATGAGGAATTCAACATTTATTTGATGAAAATTGGTTTTGAAATGGCTCAGATATCCAAAGAAGAGCAATTCTAATAAAGTGTGGGACCCACACTTTATTACGATGGCTTTGTTTTACTTTGTTTTTGGATGTTTCAGTCATTCCAAACCCAATTTTCATCAAATAAACTTTGAATTCCTCTTAAAATGGTATGCTCTGTACTATATCATAAGTGTTTTCTTGGTGGTATCTCGCAAAAAGTTAAAAGCCCAATTCTCATCTCCAAAAATACTGTACCATCCCTTTAATGTTTTTCATTGATTTTGACATTTATTTTTTGACAAAATTATTCTTTAGGAAGGACAATAATCCCTTTATGAAGGTGCTAATTTGTATCCACAAATCGAGTTGGTATCCATTGTTCCCGGATTTCTCCTTTTTAACTTAGATATAGACTGTAGGGGAAAAAAGATATCAGAAAACTTTGCTGTGTAACTATAGGTCAATCGGGTCAATCAGAATGTGGTAGTAAAGTAGTGAGAAGTGAACATATTTCTGCCATTTCCTTCAAATTCAGTAAAAATCTTCCTGTCACCTTCAGAAAAAGAAAAAAAGAAAAAGAAATGATCTAGGTGTTAAGAATACAACTGTCACTTTTTCAATATTATCATACAGAAGTATAGAAAAGTTGTAATATTCATTGGATATTTTTTTCTAAAAAAAAATGTTTTTCTCTCTGTTCTCTTTCATTGAGTGTCAGGGTCAGTAATTTTGTTTGTTTGTATGTTGGGGAGGGGGATGGTGGGAAATGGTGGGGTCAGGATGTTGTATGATGCTTGCCACTTGAGGTTGAATCTAAATTCATAGACTGTTGCACCTTAGATTGATGTCTGTACACTCTGATTACTTTAATGTCTCTGTGACATATCTCTTTTCAAATCAATTATGTTTCTTTTCTTTTTTTTCTCTGTGTCCACCTTGTGAAAGTAACATTGTGAATATACATATATCTGTTCAACTGATAGCTCTTAGTGCATGCAGAATGCTTTGAAGTTTAGGTTCTACTCCGATACACCCATTCCACGCTATTCAATGTCAAGTGCACTTTACTGTGTATGTGGTTTATTGTGGCATGAATACTTTGTTATCAATTTTTTTCGATAAAAGAACAGTCATTCTGACTCATATTCTCCTGCTTAACGGAATGGTTATTTCTGTTTCTTTTATAATTCATCTTTTAAAACAATTACAAAATTGGACGTTTTCGCCACATAAAATTCAGGAAGTGTACAAGGTGAGAGTTTATATGTACATGCATGCCAATGTAGAAATGAATGCTCATTTTCAGAAGTGCAAAAGAAAAAAACCAAAACACATTTCATTTCCGTGAATGAAACACAGCCCCTATTTTGCACAGAGGTGATACTTCATGTATTCAACATTTATAACATAGCATCATACTGTCACAGAACTGCCAAGCCTCTAACTGCCCAAACAGGAGCAATTTTATTCCTGGGCAAAATTACTTCATTCTCAGAACACCAGATTGAAATAGCTATTGTCTCTAGTGTTGATGGTTTTATCTATGTTTCTTCTTTTTTTTTTTTTTTTTTGAGGGGGGGGGGGGGAGCACTTGTACATGTAGACTGTGCTAATGGGTCCAGTGCATAGTGGGACAAATGCAACTGTATACATCAGCTGTTATATATGATTTACCAGCCTAATGCCAGGACCAACCATGGATAAGTTCCAAGCTGAAAGGTCCCGGCAAAATAATGTATGGGTATGTGGTGTGTGCATACGTTTGTGCGTGAATGTGTGTGCATTCACAGTGCTGTACCAATGGTAATTGGAAATACCTAGATCTGGCTTGTTGAGGATATGTTTGTGGATAGAAACAACAGAAAGAATAAGTTTGCAACTGATTGACAAATTGCCCTACATCGACGTAAATAAGCACTGAATTGATCAGTGTTTTAGTAGTAGCCATGATAAAAAATCATGGGCGTACATACTCGAGCAGGATTCGAACCCACGACCTCCCGAAAGCTCGGTGGTCTAGTGGAGATGACGCCTGTCCGGTGATCGGGAGGTCGTGGGTTCGAATCCTGCTCGAGTATGTACGCCCATGATTTTTTATCATGGCTACTACTAAAACACTGATCAATTCAGTGCTTATTTACGTCGATGTAGGGCAATTTGTCAATCAGTTGCAATGAAAACATCACGACGGAAGAACTTTCATGAATTTAAAGAATAAGTTTCTGCGCTAGGCAAGTGGGCTGTATGAGGTTGCATAGTGGTGTCATTTTGTTAGTCATGACATGATTATGACCATTTTACTAAGAGATTTGCAATGAAACTAACCAACAACATTCCATTTTTATTCCCTCCCCTTTTTTTCTCCATGATTTTTTCCTCCCCACCCAACGTGCATGCCTGCCTTCCCCCCATCAATCCACAATACCCATCGTTCAACCATTCGCCATTTCTACCCACAATGCCATGGGCTTCTGGCCTGGACTCCACCACACGTGGCGTTGGACCAAATTTTTTTTGGTTCTCCTTTGCGCTCCACCACTGGGTCCTTTTTATTCCTTTTTTATTTTTAATAACCCACCCTGTGGTGGCTGCATGTGTGTGTGGCGGAGTAGAAGAAATGGGTAGAAGAACCGATGATGTCATGCGAGGAGTTTCTCGACATCTTCTACAACAACTCCCTTCATCGGAAGCTGAAGTGCCTCCGACTCATCCAGGTATTTGAAGGTTTTGCAGCCGACTGTAGCTTTCTGCCATTCCAAAACTCTTCAACTTCTTCTTCTTCTTCTTTTTCTTCTTCTTCTTCTTCATGTTGTCCATTTGATGTTCTCCTTTTATGCTCAAGTTCCTTCCATTTTCGAAATAGTTATTGTGTTACTCTTGATCACGTTCTCTTTCTTACTATATCATTCTTTCTTGTTGTGTTCTTTCTCTATGGGTAAAGTATATTTCATTGTCATAATTACTGTAATATCTCTATCCATGACAGTTAACGAAATGTTTTGTAGGAAACTAAAATTAAACACAATTTCGATAAAATATTTGTTGTTTATGAACACTTAGTTTTTTAAAAAAGAAAAGTCATTTTTCATTTCCAAAAACCACCTACACAAAACTTATTGTTTTTTTTTTGTATGTCAGCAGATAGAGGATAAAAAGTACAAGTTTTGATACAAACCTGGTTTGAATATATTACTTCTCTGTATACCCGTCAATCATGTTTTGAAAGCTTTCAGCACATGCAGTAGAATTATGATAATTTATAGTATTCCAGAAATGGACGGGAAATGGTCATTAAAAACAAACATCATGCAACTCTTTGTTAATTTTCTTCATGGATTCATTTAGTTGTATTGTCTTGTTTGTTCGTAACTCTCTCTCTCTCTTTTCCAAGTGTCTGTAGCTGTATCTTTTGCTCTTATCTCACTTTCCTCTCAAGTTCATTTTTCTATTCAATTTCATGTAGTGTTTTGTACTGAAGTCTGGTGACTGAGCCTATCTCGCCTAAGAATATTTCTCTGTGTAGTCTCGTGTCAAGTCCTCGTGAGTCTCTTTGCTATCAACCATCAAAAAAGAAAGAGTCTCCTCTGTGATATTCAACTCGGCTCTTTTGTTTTGATCTCCAGGAAATCTTGGGATCTGCACATTACGATCTCTATGTCGTCTCTCTAGGATAAGCAAATTTCTTTCCGTGCATGACTTCCTTTGCATGATACACAAATGGTTTCACTCTGAACTAATTCTTAATTTGCATGCTGCATGACGATACTGACCAAAAAACAAACAAACAAAAGTAACGATATTGAAGAGGATATACATGAGCATGATTCTAACAAACCCCACTGTAACACTTTCATATTGAAGAATCACATTTTGAAGAATAATTGAGCGTATACATTGTATTTCTGTAATATTCAGTTTCAACGAGTTCATGATGTGTTCATCTTTTCATTCATCATTTCCAATCTTGACTTTGATATATCAGATTATCTTATGCTATTGTTCTTCTTGCAAATTTCTGTACTTCTAGCTCCATGTTAAAATATTTTCCTTGTTTCATATATATGCACACAAAAAAAAATGAGTGTTTGAAATCATTGAATCACTTCTCCCACTTTTTTCAAACTGTCTATTGCTAATTGTATTTCACAGCTTATTTCTGCTCTTTCAAATGGTTTTCTTTTTTTATGCTATCTTTTCTACCGTTGTCTCTCACAGATAGCTACTTCTTAGTGTGCTATTTCTCTTTCTGTCTGTCTTTCTTATTTTCTTTTAAAAAAGTACTTGTTTTCTGCTCTTTGTATAAAAAGTGAAAAGCACTTCGACAGATTTGCACCTCTTGTTTTGCGTAAGATTAAAATGACTAGATACAATGTAAAATGTAATGATTCAAAAGTTCGATTAACATTTGAATGTAGAATGCACCATGAAGACTGGTTTATGAGATTTTGTTACATTGAAAGAAAAAAGCTATAATTCAGAGCCGCTTATTGATTTTAATGGCAACTGCTTGTTTTATGGTTCTCTAAAATATTTTGATTTATACATATATGAAATGTGAATTTGAACAGTACCAAAGTTTTGTGTAATTGGTTTTTGTCTGATGGAGAATTTGCAGAACAGATTGCATCCATATTCACTTTCAATGATGTTACTGATAACACTGGACCAAAAAAATAAAATTTGTGCCTATGGCCTATTGCATTTACACTCTTGATGGGATGAACAGCGGGATGAGACTTTGTATTGATGGAGAAAAATTGATGGATAAATTGATAGATAGGCATTAGTGTTTGCTTTATGCACTTGCATTGCATTAAAAACTGACCATATGCCCTACCCACATTCCTCCCCCCGTTGCTTACGATGAACAACAGCTGCATTCGGACAAGAATATGGAGGAGGTGAACCAGTTGAAGCTGTACAATGTGACGCACGCGGATGAGGGGAAGTACATCTGCATGACGGGAAACTACTACGGGACGAGCTGGGAGGGAGCCTACCTCAACGTCATAGATCGTAAGTTGATGATCGAGCTCTCTCTGTGAATGAAAAGCGGTCAGCTGGTCCCTTTCGTGGTGTTTGGACATTTACTCATTTCAGATGTCTTAAAAAAAAGAAGAAAATAGGGCAAAAAGGGCAGTGCACAGATCAATGGCACGTTGGTTTGACAAACCATCAAGTCATGTGTTGATTTATCTATTCTTTGCTCAAAGTTGTGTAAAGTATTTATTGTATCTGTCTGCTTTCATGATGAATGGGTTGTTCCATCAGAAGTAGCTCAAAACAGGAATGAAGTAAATAAACTCGCAGCATTTTGTGCGTCAAGGGAAGTTCTTTGTAATGGATCTCCTACCCCCCCCCCCCCACCCCTCTTTTCTTTGCCTGCACAGCGGTGGTGACTACCAAGCCGCCGGCGGTCATCCAGATCGTGAACCCGAAGCGGGAGACCATGAACACGCCGCTGACAGTCATCGCCGCAGTCGGCAGCCTGGTCATTCTCATGCTGATCACCTGCATCGCCATCCTGTGCTGCCAGAACAAAGTGCGCCACCAACGGCCCGCCAACGACAAGGTCATCCCTGGAATCAGCAAGCCGTTGGCCTACAGACAGGTAAGGTTCTCAGTCTTTACCATTTCCCTCTCCTTGCAAAAGGAAAGGAAAAACCCCAAGGAGTTTCAAACAAACACAAGATTGATTAATCCATTGACTTTCTTCTGCATCAATTCAGTGATTTCCTTTTAGTCTGTGCAGAATGTTGCTAATAGTGTACGGGGTACATTATTGGAGAGTTGTGATGGAACTGTTGATGCGGCATGCAGTAAATCTGGGCAACAATTACTTCTGGCCTGAAGTTGTGTCATGGAGAGATATCTCGGTGATGAGACAATTGAAAGTTTGCCCGTGCTTACATATTTTTTGCGTATTTGAATCACTGAAAAATGACACTAGGCAAAGAGGGTGTCATTACAAATCCTTTTCACACATACGATGTGTAACTAGTGTTGATCTATATTACTGAGAGAGATACGAGTCTTCACGCAATTCAATTCAGAATAAGCTGGGTTTATATACATGTCAGAGCCAATTATTTGCTGTGCCTTTTATTTCCTTGGAAAGAACTGCATGGAAGGTTTTTGTGAGAACTGAGTATACCTTGCAAGAGAGCATTCACGTGTGGATAAGACAAATTCTTCCCCTAGTAGAGGGTAGGATATTTAGAAAATTTTCTCAGTTTTATAATTATGAATTGCGATTTAATTGTAGTTTAGTCTGAGAAAATCATGATAAAGCAGTGGTCACCCCCCCCCCCCCAAAAAAGGGGGGGGGGGGTAGGGGGAATAGTTACATGGGAATGGGTTAGCAAGTGTCTGTTGTTAACAACCTGTCCGTCGAGCCTAACGCTTTCATTTCCTGTTTTTTTTCCCTTGTCTAGATGTCAACTGACTCCACCCACTCGAGCAAGTCCACTGCTCCACTCTGCCAGATTGGACGCACCCGCCTCACCTCCTCGCTCACCGTCGTCTCGGAGTACGAGATTCCACTCGATCCCGAGTGGGAATTCCCCCGCGACAGGTATGTTGGGTCTTTTCTTTTTTCTCTTTTTAGCTCACCTGAGCCGAAGGCTCAAGGCTCAGGTGAGCTATTGCGATCGCTCTTCATCTGGCGTCCGACGTGCGTCGTCCGTCGTGCGTAAACTTTTTTTACGTTTTCATCTTCTTCTTGAGAACCCCATGACCGATTTTCACAAAACTTGGCAGGTAGCATCCCTAGGGAGATAGGATCTCAGTTTGTTCAAATGGGCACCATGCCCCACCTGGGGGCCCCAGAGGGGCCCAAACCCTCCAAAATTGAGGAATCTTTAAAAATCTTCTTCTCTAGAACCAGAAGTGATGGAGCTAAGTTAATACTATGAGTTAGTACATTGATGACTGTAGTGTCAAGTTTGTTCATGGCAGAATAAGGGGTGCCCCCTTTGGGACCCAGGGGAGGGGGGTGGGGAGGGGTCTTAATGGGGCCCAAATTGTACATGTTCATCTTTTTCTTGAAAGTGCCATGCTGAATTTTCACCAAACTTCGCAGGTAGCATTCCTAGGGGGTTGGAATCTTATTTCCATCAAATGGGCACCATGCCCCACCTAGGGGCCCCCAGGGGGCCCAACAACCCACACCTTCCAGTAAGGAATTTAAAGATTTTTTCTAGAAGCTGAAGTGATTGAGCAGTGTGATGGAATAGATATGCAAATAGACACCATGCCCCAAGGTCTCGAAGTTACCCCGACCACAAGTTTCCAATGTTCTCAGGTAAGAGTCTGCTAGAATGCATGGAAGGTGAACTTGCGATACTCGCGTGAGCGTGAGACCCCCGGGTCTCTTGTTTTTGTTTTTTTTTAGTCTGTCCACTTTGCTGTCCAAACGGAAGCCTCGTTTTTATTTCTCTGAAAGGATAACTTCTCGAGGCTCTTTATTACATTCCCACTTGTTTGACATGCGACAGTGTGGAAAACTCAATATCTTGTGGGAGCTATTGGTGGGCGATGAAGTGTCGATGTTGGTCACATCAGGCAGTATCGTTTTTGGTACTTCGTCTCTCAGCTCGCAACAGGCCTGATGACGAGGAATGATGCCATTGCAACAAGTTAATCTTCAGCTGAGACGAAACATCATAGAGATATTTTGGAAGCCGTAGCGATTTGGGGTTGTCCGTGTAGAAGAGACTTGTATCACAGGTTATGCACATCAGTGAAATTATCTTGCACCTTTATTCATGCAATGGAATTGAAACCGCTGGTCTCAGAACACGTGGAAAGATGTACTATCCAAGCCATCATAGTTTTGAAATTTGACAGTTACTTCTCTACAGTTGCAACATTAGAACTAGGAACACAAGAAAATATGTTCCATCCAAACCTTCATTGCTTAGGAAATTTGACAGTTCCTTCTCTGAAGTTGCAACATGAGAACTTGGAACATGGAAGCACAAACCAGTAATCATCAGTGAAAGAGGGAGACATACAAGAAATTTTAACCAAATCTTGCCATCTGTTTCTCTGACACAGGCTGACGCTTGGTAAGACGATAGGCGAAGGTGCCTTCGGTAAAGTGGTGATTGGCGAGGCCGTTGGCATCGTGTGTCAAGAGAAGACATCCACCGTAGCTGTGAAGATGTTGAAAGGTGAGGAGAAAAAAAATGGATTGTACACTTTCCTCAAGAATCTGCACTTGACGGATATGCTTGTTCCCTCACTGCCTTTAGCTTGTGACACAAAGTATCATTAAGAGATCTTGTGCACTTTCAGAAGTGGAAGTAGTTACTATCAAAAGCACAGCACAAACTTTTATGTTTCTAAGAAGCCTTTCCGGGAAAACGAGTTGAACCAATGATACCTTAACCCTGAACTGAACTTTGGCTCAATGAATCATAATTTCAGTCTCTTTAGAGTATCATGTTTATGTTGATAGAAGAAGAAGAAGAAGAAACAGAGTGGCATTCTCTTGCCAGAGTATTTTCAAACATCTGAAATGAACCAAAATATTGCTCCATGAAGTTTTGGGGAAAAAATAGCTTTTTACCAAGTTCAGAATCAGTATTCATCTGAGACAGGTTGGCAAAGAAAGAGATGAATACGAGAGGGGAAGACTAGAGGGGAAAAAGCTAAAGTAGGTCCCGGTTAGGAAATGTGGGCTTTGCCTGCTCTCATCTGTAATTAACTCACTTTACCATGAGGTAGTTGTCCTGCACACCCTGCCAGTTACTAGGCGAGGAAGAAGCTGTCACTGTAAGCAGATGATGCAGTGCTATGTTGTGTGCGTATGCCTTAAATTGATTTTGAATTCAATTCACTCTGCAGCCAACGCCATGGACCGCGAGCTGTCCGACCTCATCTCCGAGCTGTCGATGATGAAGCTCATCGGGAAGCACCCGAACATCATCAACCTCCTGGGATGCTGCACACAAGAAGGTAGGAGAAATCACCAGATACTGGAAAAAAAAAAATGGAGACAAACTCACAGTATTGAAAGTCTGTGATAGATTTATTTATGGCTCAGTGGATGCATCCACAGACCATCACCTACAAGGTCCCTGGCTCAAATCTATAGTTGTGCCCCTAGGTGAGGCACTTTATTTAAATTACGTGGTCCTTCACGTAGCTTCTGCTTCCTCAGCATTAAAATTCAATTCAGTTCAATTGTTGCAACCGTTCGAACCCACCAGCTGTTTAATTGAAAAGTAAAAGCAGATGAGAGTTATATTTGCCTCGAGTGTTATGTTTTCTTTAATGCTGTGGGATGTGGGAATTTCAAGTATGTTTCAGCTGAGTGTGTAGTTGTGAGTATTACTCACTAGATGTATCATCTTCAATGTAGGTCCACCGTTCGTCATCGTTGAGTTCGCTCACCACGGCAACCTCCGAGACTTCCTGCGGACGCGGCGACCGCCTGATGAGTACGAGAAGTCGGTGCTTCTCTCCGTACCGGAGACCCTGACGAACAAGGATCTCATGTCCATGGCCTACCAGGTGTCCCGCGGCATGGAATTCCTGGCCTCCAAGAGGGTGAGAAATCCAGCACTTTTCCCCCATACTCCTGCTCCAGAGAGTGAAAACACAGAGTTACTCATCCACTTTTTAATGACAAAATAAATTTCTCTTTCATAGTGAGGGTTTGAATTTGTCAGGACTAAGGCATATCCATTTAAATCCTGACAATTTTCTCCATACAGTGTGGAGTGTAAGAGTTGGGTTGTTTAGAATGATTGGGGACTTCCAGAAGATTGGTGTTTGATGAAAAATTCTCTATCATTATCATATGTCCTGCATCTAAGTGTAACTTGAAAAATGTGAAGTATGCATCATGTACTTATCATGTACTTTGCATGGAGTGTAACAATCTCAAGAATATCAGTAATTTTCTTGACCAGTTCGAGTATGCCTTGCAGATGTTTATTGCTGTAATAGGTAAGAAGAAGGCATTATCCACGAGCATAGCATATAATATGCTGTTTGTTGCTAATTCGTCAGTTCATCGATCATCAACAGCGGTGTTGCCTGAGATTGCTAGACTGCCTACATCCAGTTGTTTGCCCCATAGAGAAAGCAAAACTAAGGGGTTATCTTGTGTGGTGGTTAACTAAATACTCTCTCTCCCCTCTTGCGTTTTTCACCTTCCTCTGATGTCAAACCCCCATCCCACCCCACAGTGCATTCACCGTGATCTCGCAGCCCGTAACGTCTTGGTCACCGAGGACTTTGAGATGAAGATTTGCGACTTCGGTCTCGCCCGCGACATCCACTACATTGACTTCTACCGCAAGACGACAGACGTAAGACATTCTTAATGCAAATGGCACTGGCCAGCTCTGTCTTTGGTCGAAATGTCCAAGGAAGCTTTGAACATGCATGTTGTGTGATAGTATTGATAATATCTGATCTCCAAGTTGAGTAGGATAATATGATGTGAGCATGTGTATATGGGTTTTCTTGATCCACAATGTTTAGAATCATTTTATTGAGTTCCTTTATTTAAAAAAACTGTAATTTAGCAAAAGTGACAATATTTCACTCACGACTTACTGAAAATAAAGGTTTTGTATGTCCATATTGTAGTTGTTTTAGATAATTTTGCGAACTCTTCCTGATGTAGCTGAAAAGACTTCAAACAACTTTGAATTGATATTTACAACAAATCAATGCTTCAACCTTCTTCCTGAAAAAAACCCAAAACTTCCAGGGCCGGCTGCCAGTGAAGTGGATGGCTCCCGAGGCTCTCTTTGACCGGATGTTCACGACCCAGAGCGACGTCTGGTCCTTTGGCATCCTCCTATGGGAGATTATGACCCTCGGTGGCACGCCCTACCCCAGCGTCCCCGTGGAGCAGATGTTCGACTACCTCCGCTCGGGCAAGCGGTTAGAGAAGCCACAGAACACGTCGCTGGAAATGTAAGGAGCCATTGCCAAGGGCGTGCTGCATTAAACTCGGTTCTGTAGGGAGTTCTCGTACTTATGCTCTCCTGGAGAATGAGATCCAAGGGGGTTAGGTGTCAAAAGCTCTTCTTCTTTTGTAATGTAGCAATGAATATGAAGACATTTGGTGGGTAAAAGAAAAACTCGGTGCAGAAATTATTTTCATTACTTTTAACTCTGGCTAACAGTGCATTGTCTGTTCTTGATGCAATATTCCAGTTTGGAGTAAGTTAAGAAAATGAAACAATATTTGACTGCACTCTTTCCTCTGCTACTCCATGAATAATCTCTTATGTATATTGCTCTGAAAAATGGATGAACATTAATGTGTGTGTCTTCGTACTACAATCGTATGTGAGATGTATTAAAACTCTGCCTAGCATGAAGTGCCCAAGTGTAATAAATACAGTTGCTTGACCAAATCTAATTTCTGCCTACCACTGAATGCAAAGCAAGTGAAATACTAATAATTCTCAGGACATACAATGCGATTGCTTGATTATTGATATGTAGCTTCAAACTTCCTTGAACTGCACATCCCATTTGCAGATGAAACAAAAACCCAGCATTAGTGCTTTAAAATACTTCCTAATTGTGAGTTAGGGATAGAAACAACCAGTGTAAAAAAATTGAATCATTATTATCGATGTTAAGTATTGTTAAATACACAAAATGTGAACAGTAGTTATAATAAAAATGTTTCCAGACTAAAACGTCTATAGTTATGGTTCATTAAGAAAAATACTCATATCTCCTTATATTTAATACTGATATCTCCTTATATTTTAGGCTATATTGCAAAAATTGTATATGGTAGGATGTTTTGTGATACAACAGACCTGTACATATGTATCAAATTTGATATCTTATTTTTTTTTTTTAAATCACTGCTCTTAAAGGTAAACTGAACCTTTAATGTGATGTTGGCAAAAGCAGCCGAGTCTTTACTTTTCTTTTTTTTCCAAAGCAGCTAACATGTTCCAGCTAATTTCTCACTTTATTGCAAGTAACTCATAATGAGATCTTGTACTTTGTGTGCCCCCATCCTTAGCTATCACATAATGTGTGAATGCTGGCGGACGTCGCCGGGCCAGAGACCGATGTTCAGCGAGCTGGTGGAGGACTTAGACCGCATCATCTCAGTCTCATCAAATCAGGTAGGCCAAGCACAGCTATTAGAAGCCAGACACAATGTACTCCCATTATAACAGACACGGTTACAACGAAGTAAAAACTCGGTTTCCAAAACTATCATCCACATAGTTTCATGTTGTCTGTAGTTTGGCTGTAATGAAATTTCAGTATGACAGAAGAAAACTGCCGGTCCCAAAGACACGAGGATAAATGTGAAGATTTATGTGCATACCCTGCGAGGATCACCGCCACCCCAAAAATGTCATCATCATTGAGATGAACATATTGGGCGAGGATGGATAGAGATATAAAACCTCTTCCTATAGTGCCTTGAAAAGCAAAATGAAAGATTTTTGACATTGCGATGAAGTTGAATGTGCTGAAAATGTCAAAGTTTGCCTCGGGGCGATATTTGGATGTTGTGCATATGGATAGGTGTCTAAATTGGTTCATTAACAGAACTAAATTGTGATGTGAACAAGTTCTTTCAGAGTTGCATCTTGTCTGTCCTTGGGCTAACCAAGATTTTTAGAGGATTTCATGTTCAAGTTGTTGAAATGTTTGATTTATGTTTAGTTAGTTGCTACTTGGCTTGGGGTTGTTTTTTATTTGACTTCCTTTTGTAGTGTTGAAATGATGTTGAAACTTCATGGTAGTCGAAATTTCTAATGTATTGTTGCCTGAGAGCAAGTTCTCATCGAAATGAGCTGGTGTAGGGACCTGAGGGTTTCAGACTGGCATCGTTCTCTGTTCAGTCTGAGATGTGATATTGTGTCTTTCCCACAATGATGATGATGATGATAATGATGATGATGATGGTGATGATAATGATAATGATGGTGATGATGATGGTAATGATGGTGATGATGATGATTATGATAATGATGATGCTGATGGTGATGATAATGATGATGATGCATTATCAATATCACAACAACAAATCTGACACTGATACAAGTTTTTTCTTGATCACCTTGTATCTTCCCAGGACTATCTGGACCTTGAAGCCGTGGGCGATGCCCCTGTCAAAACATTTCAGGAGAGCGAGGTAGACTCAGGCTACGCCAGCCAACACAGTAGACACAGTAGTGAATCAACAGTATAGGCATCCCTCGTGTCCCTCCCTCTGCCCCTTACCCCGCCCCGTCCCTGTTCTAACTACTGCCATGCCCCCTCCCCCCACTCCATTTCGCTCCCATTTCTGGTGCGTTCTAAAGCTCTGGCTATCTTTTACCAAGTGTAAATATGAGGGATGGAAGCTTCAACTTTGCACCCCTCCCCACTATTCCCCCATCCTATGAGCATATCCCTCTAACCTTTCCCCTCCTCCAACCCCAACAACCCCCCGCAACCTGCCCCAAATACCCCCTCATGCACACTACGCACTGCCCACCCCTACCTCAAGTACACAGCAGTGTTGCTGTTCTGACACTATTCTTTTGTATAAACAAGTTACCTTCAAGAACTATCATTAGACAAACAAAAAAAAAAAAAAAATCAAAAATATAAAGATTTAAGTAGAGAAGAAAAATGAGTGAGGGAGAGTGAAAAAATAAGGTCAAGATTTGAGCTACCTTTGACCGAAGTGAACTAACGAATTGTGTCCAAGTCAAATGACTACAGGGACTGTGGTCCAGTATATGCCACTTATTGGGTGATCTCCACTCGTGAAAGCAAGGACGGCAAGAGAAGAAGAGTTAATGAAGGGGGAGAGATGCATTAAAAGAAGGCGGATGAAGAGGCCATTCATGATTGTCATGTTGTAGCAGAACTCTCCTACCCTCACCCCGGGGCACCGCCGTATACTAAAGTTGAATATCTTTTGGTCTTGTGTCCCCTCCAGCGGATGGCTTTCATGGGATTCCGAGCGCCACTCTCACCGCAGGTTTATTACAAAGTGCCGCAAAGTCGGGACTGTTGCCCGTACGCAAACTGACCAAAAAGAAAGAGGATATAAGAACACAGTGGAAAAAAATAAGCGGGCATGACACTTGCACTCATCTTGCTGGACGCGCCATGGAGACCAAGCTTTAGCCTGTGTGCACCAGTTGTACCCCCCTCTTTTTTTCATGAAATTACTTCTTTTTTTATCTGGTGCTAAACATTGATGGGAAACCAAGGATTTGAGCAAAACAGGAGCTATTGAAATGGACAGTTGAGAAGACGGGTCGTAAGTTTAAAAAAGGGGGGAAGAAAGTGAGTGAAGAGCGATGAATACGAGATTGCGGTAGCTGCAGAAGTGGGAATATCATCGACGAGGCTTCTTCGCTGCAGTGGATTGTCAGTAAAAGTGATCGTGTGGTATATTCGGGAATGATCGACCTGCGAATGGATGCCACCAGGCTAGACTAAAAATGTTCCCTCTACAGGGGAGAATGCTGTTAGTCACATTGTATATACATGATTCGTTCAGAGCATGAATGTCAATTCACACCGAATCAGTTTGAATCTGGAAGGATGTGAGCCCGAACGCGTTCTCTTTCAACAAGTGGCACGGATGGCCGGTGCTCGAATTAGAAAAGTGTACGATTGCTTTGGGAAGGCTGCACCGTATTGGACATGTGGAGATTCGTTTCGACTCTATTGAGTGTTGGTATCTTGTCTGCAGGCCTCACAGCTGACGTTTTGCATTTTCTCTCATCTCCAAATCAGACTGGAGGTTGGAAATTTCAAGTCAGCATATCCTTTGGGGATGCTGTAACCTTGATGTGAACACTTGCAGAACTGTCGGCTCTGAAAAGCTGCAAATTCTGGTCACAAAATGTGGTTTATGCTGCCCTAGTACGTTTATGATATCGGATGAGTCATTGTATTCTCATGTTGTAATGTGGTAAACAAACTTTAAAAAAAAAAGTTCAAAAAATAGTATGACACCGTGATTGCAAAATGTGGAACATATATAGAGAAATATATAATTATATTGTGTATTTGGTGAATATTATATATGTTCATATTGAATTTCAATGTAAGTTGGTGACAAAAGGAATGGAGGAAGACCTGTATTATAAAACTTGCCATTTGTGCACTGCCAGAGTTGTATATTTGTTCCCCTCTTTCTGGAAAGAGAACATAACCCAAAGAGGGAGTGTTGCTTGTGACGTCAGTGATGAGATAAAGCACAACAGGTTGATCAAAAATCGACACGCTGGATCGGAAGATCGATGAGAAAGTAACGTTCATGTGAATGTCGGTCAGTCATAGAGTATGGCATCCCACTGAGACTGTGGTCACATGACACAATGTTGGTCAGGTGACGTGCATCCCATGTGCCAACCAGTCTCTTCACACATATTTCTGGTAGTCGCCCTTTTCATCTTTCTCCTAAACTCTCACAATCGGCTCTTGAGGTCAAGGAAGGCGTTTTTTTCTAGCACATGAATATGTGGGAAGTTGTAATTCACCTATGAAGAAGAAAGAGTGAGCGAGAGATAAAAAGAAAAAAAAAACAACAATAAAACACCTTAATTTGAAAAAGAAATTATTGATGTATACAAGCCGGAAGAGAAAACTACGCAACAGATAACTTCCCAGTTTAAGGGCTATGATGGCTCTTTGATTTGTCGGAGATGGCTAGCTGACATTCTAGTGGATGTAAATTTCTGGTCATTCCTCTGATTATTCAATGATTTTCTCTGATCTTTCACTTTTTGTGCCTCTGTGTGCGTTCAAAGTAACTCATTCTCTGGATCAATACAAAGTAGCCCTCATATCTATCACATAAAGTGTACAAAACCTCCGGAATATGTGCGTGGGAGTCGGTAGTTCTATTTCTCTTTTTTTTCTTAAAAACAAAACAAAAAAACGAAAGTACTCTAAAGGACAGAATTGTGTATTGTAGTAGGTTCCAAAGAGTGTTGTCTCACACTTGGTACTATTTTACGAGTGCTTATGTGAACCCACAACTGCATTTCATTTATGCTAGCATTAAGAGGCACACATCATTTACATTTGAAGATCATAACTGTTTGTCTGATGCTTGGATTGTTTTGAATTTTTGTGAGAGATGAGAATTTGAGAGGACCAGATGTTGGCCTGAGTAGCCCTATTTATTTTCTGTAATGGAATTATTCATCTATATGCAAACAAGCTCAAGGTATGTGAACATCTTGGTAGATGTTTCGAAAACAACTACAACAAAACAGACAGAATTATAGTATCATGTAGTTAAGTGCAGTTTTGAAGAATATATCATATTGTGACCTTATATGACCAAATAAATACAGAAGTAGTGTTATTTTTTAAAAAGTGAATATGAAATTCCAATGCATTTGAAAAGTGTTAAACGCCATTGTATTTGTCTTGACCAAAAGAGAAGTAATGAGAAAATTCTCCAAAAGAGCTATTTTGATTAATTCTTTTGTGATATGATCATATGTGTACATTGCCAGTTTTAGAATTAAATGGACTCTTGTTACATGCTGCTAAAGTCAAGTGTGTTTCGTGTGCCGTAGGAATTCATTGTGAAATATGAGAGCAGTTCTTAAGCCTCTTTGTGGCAAAGTTCCTTATTGCTCTAAGCAGTTTTGCACTAAATTTCAGTGATTTCCATGTTCCTGTGAAACTTACCCCTGGTCACTGCGTGTCCAGCACCAGTCGTCCTCATCCAGATGTCTTTTTGAAGTTTTATCGCTATTTTACACTCAAGGATATTGGCCCAATTCTGATTGCGATAAATTGGCTGATTGTAATTTGGAGTTACAAAGTTACATTTTCTTGTGTTCTGTTTGTTGATTCTGTGAGAGGAAGCAAACAAGAATGTGTGCAAAATATCTTTTCATATCGCTGTGTTGTTTTCCAGGTACACAGCGTAATGACAAATGGAACAGTATAGGGTTCATTTAATGCGATGTATTTCCGAAAGGGAATATCTTTGGTTTACCCCAACCAGGGGCACGAGAAATCAAGTCCACATATCCTACCACTCGGTTTTCAGGATCATGTAGTGTTTTGTGTACTATGAACAAAATATGTCTGGTGTAGACATGGTATCTTAACATTTTCATTGTCGTCATACTGACCTTACTGTTATGGAAACATACTATCTTCAATGCTGGAGCATTATGTTTTTGAAGTAGCACTGCCATATTTTGTACTAGAATTGTACTCTTTGAGTTAGTAAGCATGTCACCATTTTTAAAGAATATTAGACAAGGTGTCAACAGATATCGTAATCGCAGTAGAATTATTTATTTCTTTTTTTTTTCGTAAGTAGTTGATCTGTTCTTACTAGAAGGACATGAAGATACAAAGATGTGGAGGACTTTTGGCCTCTTTGCTATTTTGTCATGTTTCCGTTATTGCCTTGTAACGCTCTCGTTCCCAAGGCCCCTCCTGTATGCCACAGTAATGGACAGATGTAAATTGTGAATCAGATTCCGATTTGACTCGCGTGGAATCTGACGGAGTGAAGAAAGTGGAGGAAATTTGAACTCAGCAGGGATTGTACAGTATAGTCGCCTTAGTGGGCGAGAATCGCAAGTAAATGTGAATGCACTCATATGAACGAATCAGTAGATTGTTGAACAAGCTATATTATGTTTCTATGCAAGATACGAAACCATCCATTTGTATCGTCAGACTGGGTACTCTATCGTTATAAGACTGCCTCGTGCTTCTTCTGGAAGCTTTTAGTTTTTATTTTGCTTAGATAAAGTCAGAAAATCTTGTCTTCTTCTTGAATAATGTCTACCGAAATTTAAATGAATCTGTTTCGCTGTATTTAGGTCTTTCAGAGAAAGTTAATTTTTGCGATAAGTTTCTTGATGTGAACAAAGAAAAAAAAAGAATCAAGAAAAATGTGTTGTACCTGAAATTGTGTTGAAAAGAGAACAAAATAATGGTGATTAAATTACTTTGAAAATAACCTTCTTTTCAGTCAAGTACACATGCTGGAGACATGAATCATAATGTGGGTGTCACAGTGCCTATGTCTTGATAGAAGGAGGAGGGATCAGGAAGCAAATTTAAAGCCCCAAATTATGTGCGTAGAGAGATTTGACAAAGTACTTCACAGTGAACTGGATTTCATTTTTCTTTCAAAGATCTCTCATATGTCTGTACAGATGTACTCAGGATTGTAATTGTATGGATGGACTACCAGTGCCCACGGATTGTGCTATGATTATAGTGGTTTTGCCTTCATTTTTTATTCATTCATTTACTTTATTTTATTATTATTATAATTACTGGGGGAGGGGAGCAACTAGAGCATAGACAAAGTCTTTGTATGCGGCTTAAAAAACACAAGAGGGAGCAAAACAAGCGCTTGTGCTATTAAGATGAAAGGAATTTCAATGTTCCTGCTGGTTTGTCGCTTCTTACCTCGTTTCTGTGGAAGCGAAACAGGTGAGAATATCTCACTGCAGTACCATCAGGGTGACTCTTTGCGACGTCCTGTTATGTTTTGTTTTTGCGTTGTTGTAGGATAAGGCAGAGACCTCAGCATTCTGTATTCATCTCCTTTACATAAAACAGTATCCTGATAGTTGAGATGCGTTCAGACTTGAAGCCGTGTGCTTTAGGGGGCTTAAAAAGTGCGCTTACTTTAGTCTGTTGCAGCATGCTCTTCAGTGAAATGCAGTCTTTCATCAAAAAGCTTTTTGAAATATTTCTTGTGCCTGCACCCAGTGGGTGCCAGTGGCATTCTCATGATCATTTCATTTATCATCCTTACTAATACTGTCATCATTTTCGTATTTCACTTCTTCTTTTCTTTTTTTTTTTGTAATCTTCCGTGAGAAAAACAGCATGCCCATGAAGGAAAAAAGATGACGAGATTGTCATGATCATTTGCACAAGGTATAGATGTGCTTTCATGTTACTGATAACTGTTTAGTGCAACCAACATAACTGTTCAACAAATTTCCCCTTCCCTGCCATTTTTTTTTTCTATATATATACATTTTGATAAAAGTAAGGTTCCTTGGAAGAGTCTCATTGCATTGCAACTAATAAAAGATATTACTGTAAATAAGCAGATGTTGAAATTGCTTTTTCTCGAAGGGGAAAGAAAAAAATTCTTAAGTAATCCATTTTTGATGAACTTCATTTTGAGATGTTGAAACATTTTTAATATCAGTGTGAGTGGCATCATGTGAAGATAAAGCATTCTTTGCCCACTGCAAAGAATGCATGACAATTTTTATTTGCAGAGACCGCAGATTTGTTTTTTTTTATTTCTTTTTTTTTAATCAGCATTTTGTAATATTTTTCGTGGTTTTTATCCACCCATTCAACTTACTCAAAGATCCTGTTTAAAATGTGTGTATAAATGCTGCTGAAATCTAAAGACCATGATGATGATTTGATTGTGAATTGTGTACATACATGTTGGGTAAGATCTTGTACAAGGTCATTATTTTTAAGTATGCCTTGAGCTTAATATCTTACTTTTGAAAGAGGAAATCAGTTCTTGGTGTATTTCAGTGCCTATTTTACGTATTCATTTCCGTACAGTAAATATCGCCCATGCCTTGACTATTTGTGTGTTCCCATACTGGGATGTGTACTGAGAACTCCTATGTTCTGTATTCATTTCTTTTTGCCATTTGAGTACGTATTCATAAGTTGCTATGAAACCCAGCACATGAAAAACCCAAACAAGATCAAGCATGAAACTATAAATAAGTCCCAGAATAGCAAGGAACACTCCCTCGACTATGGCATGTTGCAGATTTAGATAAGTAACATTGAGTTTCGGTGACACAAATCCCTACTATAGGCTGCTCATGCTTTGATGTTGGCGAGTGTACTTGACAAACTATACTCTGATGATTTGGGGGGTGTGGGTGAGGTACAGAAGATTAAAAAAGAAAACCCATCAAACTTTAGTATACATAAATTGATAAATGCAACTGATGATGTGTTCATAACCATAGATGGTGAACAGAGGGTGCCATTTTCCAGCTTCAGGGGTACACCTCAATTATTATTAAAAGGAGATTTATTATGTCGAGAGGGCCCAGCAGAGCAAAATCTTGTGTGTGTCGAAAAGCAAATAGTCAACCGATTTGAAGTTGAAGTGAACATAACAAGTGTAGCAGTACAGAAATGGTAAATATATGTACACAGTCCCACAATTAGATCAACCAAAGTAGGAGGAAAAGTGTCAACATCTCCCCATCATAATTAGCAATCATCATATCCATCTTATCCTTGTACATCCTCCTCCACTTGCTCATGTGTATGAGTCATTTCTTCTTTCTGTTTTTTTCATGATGGAAAGTACTGTAGGTTTCAATGTAGTTTGTAAGTCATGCAGCATTGTGTATTCACTTGTGTAACTCCAGACCTTTTTTCCTTGAAAAGAACAGCAAACAACGAAAGACGCTTCTGCACAGTAGTGATAAAGAATGTTTCTTTTAATGACGTTTGGTTATTTCCTACGGTTGTTTCTACATCATTATACTTCTCGAGCCTGTACTCAGTCTTACTGTGTGTATGTTGAAACTCTTTTGCCCTATGTTACTTTGAATTGTTCGTACATTTCTTCTTCTTTTTAGCTCACCTGAGCCAAAGGCTCAAGTGAGCTACATTGTATTGTGATCGCCCTTCGTCCGGCGTCCGGCGTCCGGCGTGCGTCGTGTGTAAACTTTTTACATTTCCATCTTCTTCTTGAAAACCCCAGGACCGATTTTCATCAAACTTGGCAGGTAGCATCCCTACGGGGTTAGGAACCTAATTTGTTGAAATGGGCACCATGCCCGACCCAGGGGGCCCCCAGGGGGGCCCAGACCACCCAAAATTAAGGAATCTGTAAAAATCTTCTCTAGAATCAGAAGTTATAGAGCTAAGATAATACTATGAGTAAGTACATTAATGACTGTAGTTTTGAGTTTGTTCATAGGAGATCCAGGGGTGCCTCTCTTGGGGGCAGGGGTGGGGGGGGGGGGTGGTTGGGAAGGTCCAAATGGGGGCCTGAATTGTACATTTTCATCTTCTTCCTGAAAACCTCATGATGGATTTTCGTCAAACTTGGCAGGTAGCATCCCTAGGGGGTCAGGATCTAAATTTATCAAAATGGACACTATGCCCCACCCAGAGGGCCCCAGGGGGCTCCAATCCCCAATAATTAAGGAATCTTAAAAAATTTGAGCCCTTATTGTACATTTTCATCTTCTACTTGAGAATGCCTGGTCAAATTTTGGTAGAGCTGTGAATAATTTAGATTAGTGACTGCGTGAAAGGTGAACTTGCGATACTCGGGTGAGCGCTAGACCCACGGGTCTCTTGTTTGTTTGTTTGTTTGTTTTTTTTGGGGGGGGGGTCAATTATGTTTTAAAAATGTATCAATAATTTGCCATGGTGCTGAGTTTTTATTTTGTTACCGGAAAAAAAGTAATCGCGTTAATGTACTTAATACAAAAAGGTTTTTTGATGAAATTGTATTTCACATTTGATGACTTGTCTTTACTGCATATATCATGGACTGTTAGCATCTGTTTTGCTTTGGGATATTCTCAAGAATCAAATGAAGCAGGAAGTTACATTGCTGCCCTCTCTTTGAGCTGCAAATTTCCCTGCCTATTTTTCTTTCTTTTAATTACCTTCCTTGAAAAAAGATATTATTATGGTTGTATCTTAGCAGCACCTTGTGATTTTCGCATACATGAATGGATACTAATATTGTGTGCATTGTCATTGAAAGGGAGAAAAAAAAAGTGCATATGAAACATTGCTTTTCATGTGTTTAATTGCTTGTTTGTTCCATATGTATCATAATAAAATAATTGTTTGGAACAAGATGAAAACAAAACCAAAAAAGATGTCCATTAATGTCACTTATCTTATCTGTTTTATTGTTTTCATGTGAAAACATGATGAGTATTTCAAAGCAACAGTGAGAGTGAGAGAGAGTTGGTGATTGGTCAAAGGAGACATGGCCCTGAGTAGAGATATTATTGTACATGTATGTTATGTGTGAATGTAATTGCAACATAACAAAACAAACATAATATATTGCAAAGGTGGAAATTTCCATTTTGCGCATTTCTGTGCAACAAGAAGCAAGTGTGAAAACTAAAAGCATGCAAAATTGTTTTGCTAATAAGATGTCGCACTATTTAATGTTTTGATTTTGCGGGATGAAATTCTTCTTTGTCGCCCGAGCGCGAAAAATGCCTTGTTTGAAAATTTCCACTTATTGGAGTGTTAGTGTTTCCTGAATGTACCGAGTGAAAGTATGCAAAACTTCACAGAGTACCAGATTATTTATCAATCTTATTAGTACTAGAAGGGATCGTATAGTTTTGGTCGAGACCTAATTTCAGGCTTCTAACACTTATTGGTGGGATAATGAGAAACCTCTTATGAAGTATGAAAGAGCATGTAATTCTATGAGGAATTCAACGTTTATTTGATGAAAATTGGTTTTGAAATGGCTGAGATATCCAAAAAAGAGCGATTCTAATAAAGTGTGGGACCCACACTTTATTACGATCGCTTTGTTTTTGGATGTTTCAGTCATTCCAAACCCGATTTTCATCAAGTAAACTTTGTGTTTTGTTGGTATCTTGCAAAAAGTTAAAAGCCCAGTTCTCATCTCCATCAATACTGTACTATCCCTTTAATCACTGGCAGATTTTGAAGGCTTTTTATGGGCATATCCAAGTACTCTGAAGAAAATGGTAGAAAGGTTATTAAGAAAAATGTGGCTAATACACGTATTTAGATATTCATTTGGCCACAAAAGAGATGTTGAGGGTATCAACACTAGTCAACATGCCTTTGCAACATAATTCCTTAAAAAGAAGTAACATCGGCAACACTCGCATCGCTATAATTACTACCACACAAACGCTTCTCAAGATACCACAACCCCCTCTGCAACATCGCGAGACATCTGTGAATAGAGAGTGATGCAGTCTTTCCAGTCCTAGGCATAACTTTCAGTGTATGTGAACTTTAAAGGGATGGTGAGTTTTGGTTGAGACGGGGCTTCAGGTTTTCAACATTTTTTGATGATGATTTTTTTTGAGATAATGAGAAACATCTTATGAAATGCAAAAGAGTACATAATTCTAAGAGGAATACGAAGTTTATTTGATGAAAATTGGTTTTGAAATGGCCGAAATATCCAAAACAAAGCAATCTTGATAAAGGTGGGGCGCACCTTTTATTAGGATCACTTTTGTTTTACTTTGTTTTTGGATATCTCAGCCATTTCTAAACTGACTTTCATCAAATAAACTTTGAATTCCTCTTACAATTATATGCCTTTAAACATTTCATAAAGTGGTTTCTTAGTATCGTACCAAAAGTTAAAAGCTGAATCCAGAGATGTCAAGTTCAAAAAACTTTTATGAGTGAGATTTTTATGACTCGGCGTCTCGGCGCTCGCGCGCATGCGCACGCGAAAGAGGAGGGTGTCCCCCTCCCATGGTAGGGAGCTTTTTTTTAATTATTAGCTCTTAATGATGCTATCTGGTGCATACTTAAGTGACTATTTTTTACTCATTTTGAAAGGCAAAAGGGAAATATACCTTCAATTGCAACTATCACTTTAATCCTTTGAGCTATGCTCCTTATTTTTGGCCCAAATTGCAGACTTCACCAGATGCGTGAGAAAAATGGGTGCCATGCGTGAGATCGTGAGACAGACCCTAAATGCTTGAGTCTCACGCAGAATGCGTGAGACTTGGTAGCTCTGTGAATCCTCACCTCAACCAATACTTTACCATCCCTGGCTTACTTGTGCTGTATGGGAAGAGCTCAAGTTTACTTCATGATCTAATAGATAGGCAAAAAGACAAAGGACACAGCCAGAACACAGGGAACGTTCATACATACAGTAGGACATGTAATTGCCCATAGTGGCTACAGCTAAACTAAACACATGCCAATATGGTGGTGATGATGATGATGATGATTGTGATGATGACGAGGGCAAGCAGAAATATTTCTGGCTGCAGAAGGCAGATGCTTCCCCTGGACAAGCTGGAGTTCTACATCGATGTCGGGGTCTCTTAATAGAAAAGTTGCATCATCCAACGTCTGAATGTTTTTGTAGGATTGCCAATCTTAAAAGGAGCTATATACTTCAAATTGTGATATGCATGTGGATTCAGCAAATGAAGAAATATTCATAGTACATAATACTTGAGTTTGAGGAAAACAGACAATCTGTTTAAAATGTTAGTTTTGTACACTCAATTAAATCCCTGTGCCATCATCGCTGGATAAGAAGAATGTAATAATTTGTGATGTCACTGTAGGATACCCACATAAGGAAAACATGAATTCAAGGTACTTTCATTTTATATGCAAAGTAAATACTCCATTGACTTATTTCTGGCATACTATAAGGGTAATATTCCCCCTGACCTTTGAAGGAGGTTAGTCAATTGCTCATTTGCTATGCTAGAAAAATTAAAGTACCTTTGATTATCAATTTTTCCTACATTTTTTATCGTTGCCCTCCTATGACCTGACATCACAAATTGTTGCAATCTTTAAGTCCAGTGATGACAGTACATGGATTTAATTAACCAAAATGTTCTTTTGTTCAAACTTTAGAGCAGATTTTTCTCAAACTTAACTTTTAAGTACTTCTAATATTTCTGTATTCAATAAATCCACATATATATATATATATATTGGGTACATTCCCCTTTAGTCCATCACGCAAACAAATCACGCAGACCTCGAGTCCCACTTGTAATGAGCAATGAGAATTTCACATTTTCCTTCACACCCCAAACCAATCATGTAATTCTCTTCGCAACAGGCAAGAGCAATCACGCAATCCATACAGACTAAACACAAAAAAAACACAGAGTGCCATTTTTTTTGGTCAAGTTTCTATAAAGATTGATGGAGACCACTCTCCACATCTTTCCTTTTAATCATTTTTGTACTGGTGAATTAAGTTAACAAAAGTGTCCATACATAACATCATCTCCTTTCACAACACACTCCATGACAAGTTCTCTCTTTCCAGAGATTTGCTTTAAAAATAATAAAAAAAAAAAAGACAAGAGAGAATTGCCACTAAAACAGATAAGCAAACACATTGGAACATTCGGAGCAAGTGTACGCCATGAACTCCAACGGGAAATACTGAACAACATCAATGTAATTTTGATTAGGAAAATACAGAAATGATGATTACTAAGAAAAAGAACTGCACAGTACCATACACCAGGGCCCCGGTTCATAAAAAGTTGATATGATAACTCTTGCTGGAATGTCAATTGCCATGGTAATGACAAGAATGCAGCTTCCTGATTGGCTGTTGCTATGGGAAGTTGTCATTCCAGCAAGAGTTGGCATCCTAAAATCTTTTATGAAACGGGGCCCAGAAGTGCATGTCTAGTTTCAAGATTCTTTCATTTCATTCTCCAGTGGAGAGAAAAGGGAACAAGGAAATGGGGTTGAAAATGGGTCATAAGCTAATGCAGTGTTGTAAAAGGGGGAAACATTTGTGGAGTTCATTTCTCGGGCAGGACCATTTCAGCCGACTTCCCACTTTTAACACTTATAATTCTGCCGGGGAAAACAACACATTATCCAGTATCTTCCCAAAATTACCCATGATGCGCTGTTATCTTTGTGCTAGTTCAGTACAAAATGAAATTAATGTTACTTAATCCATGGTGTCATGATGAAATCAGGGCTCTGGGGGTGGCAAATTATTTGAAGGTGAGATCAATTTTCTCAAAAACTGTTCAACAAAAAGAATGTCACTTTACAAGTTTGATACAAAAGGAAAAAAAAAAGGCAGAACATATCATTCGAAGCTGACAAGTCTTCTAGGAATCACCACTCCCGAGGACCTCTACTTTGAGAGAAAAAACATCAGAACGGAGCACTGCAAAACTAAACAATGGCCTTGCCAAAAGCGAAAACGATGAAACTTCCAACTAACATATGACAAACAACTCTATGAAGTGGTAGGAGATAATGAACTCTGAGCTGCCGAAGACTTATTTCATGCTGCTGAATTCAAATCATTATCTCATTAATAAAAAAAGAAAAATATGAAAAGAAATAACCACACAATTATATGATGGCTGTGTTCCCCCTGATAAAACGTGGTGAATGGAATTAATTGGAAATTTAGGGCTAAATTTGAGGAATACACCATGAACACCCTCCTGTTTTTGCATGGTCCCTGCTACTCCACAGAGAAAAGTAAGTCTTATAGGGGCCAGGAATTTTGTGTGCTCACTAAGAGAAAACACTCCAGCCTATAGCTAGCACTAGTGTCCAGCTCATCAGAAAAGAGACATACTGTCCAATGGGCTTTTATGGTTTCATTACACAAAGTAATTATCAGAAGGGTAAAGATATATATATATCAAAAAGGTGCAACAGAAAATGGTAACAAACTGTCGGCACAAGTGGAAACAACGGAAGGATAACATTTCTTTTCCTATCTATATCTCATAGAGTTACTGAGTCTGTAGAGCATGAGTACACGTCTTCTTCACGATAGTCAAAACTCTCTTCGAACACGAAGTTGTAAGTATCAACGACATTCTCCACGTCCAGTTTGACTCTGGCACTCAGAGGATTACAAAGAATGAGGTAACCTAGGGAAATATCTAAAAAAAATAATTGTGGCAATCTCTATTTCTCACCAATCGACAAGTGGAAAATTTTGCAACAAAATCTATTGTTAACACAGCTGATTCTACATACTGTAATGTCTGTATAAGTGAACACTCTGAAAAAAGAAGAAGATGTTTTTAAAAAATACACATAGACACTGTCAATTCTTCTTGCCTGGCTTTTGCCATTTCTGATACAGAGCAGCACACGAAATATCATCATAATCACTCTTGTCCGTCATTGTATAGTATGCTACTAAATTTAGAATTAATGGAGGCGATCAAGATATTTAACAAGAAAAACTGACAAAGAGTAAAGAACGAAAATGTCAATGTTGCGCATTCAAAATCCTCTACGAATAAAAAATGTCAGCATACACATGCAACATTGTATCTATCTGAAATAATAACAGGTTATTACCTCTTTTAAATTAAGAATTGACAATAAAAAGCGTACTTATTATTCCTGTGTCACTTTTAAACAAAGTAAAAGTATGAATTTGCACAAACTGACCTTTCCTATGACTACATACAGACAAACAGTATATCTTTGGAATAAAAAATAAGGTACATCTGGAAGACGGTACGTTTTTGTTTTGTTTTTTCCTTCTCTTGTCCTAAAATGGTGTAAGGGTTTCGTAAAATCTGCAGGATTCTGATTCATCCGACGAGTCTAATCAATTTGAAGATGGGAATGTGACAAACCCACCTCAGTTTTCACTACGGGCAGACAGAATCTCTAAACCGCATCTGCTAACACTTCAAAATGAACTAATGGAACATACGCTATGGAAGAGGATCTTTTGTTTGGCTTGGTCTTCTTTTGTTTCATTTCCAGACTCACACACATCATTTCTAAGAAGGAAATTTCTCATATCAAATCTGGTGCAATTGTTCGTAGAACAAAAATCTATGAGACAATGCATTGAGACAAGCATGCATAGTAACAATCATGCATTTGAAAAAAGAAAAACAAGAAAAAAAGAGCAAACATAAAAATGAGTGTATGGGACCAAAGAGACTACAGACAACAGTCGATGCACTTTTCCTTCCATTTTTTTGTCAAACTTCACTTGCACGTATGTCATGTGATTTTTTTTTCTTTCCCCATGTGGGAATGAAAACAATGTCAAGAGTAGGCAAAACATTGTGTGTTTGTATTTTTTGGCTTTTCCCCCAACCACACTCTGGTTTGAATAAATGGCATGGAATCGAACGATATTACGATTGTGCTTTGCGGTATACAATGCATGTCCTTATCTAGTTAAAGTGTCTATTGTGTGTGTGTGTGTGGGGGGGGGGGGGAGGCTCTCAGAAGTGCTTACAAACCCAGTAAGACAGAAATGGAACATCAAGAAACTGTTCACAATACAAAATGCTTCATAAATACTTCAAATGAGTTGTCCACATGATTTCCAGTCTTAGTTTGGTCACTGCTTTAAACAGGTCCTCAACGACAATTGAACATATATATGAAAAAAAAAAGTTTTGTCCATCTAGTATCTCCCTGCATTGTTCGACGTGACCTCTAATACTGTTTTTGATAACATTCCTACATACTTGTACATCTCATGTCGGTCTGATTTTGCAGACATCTAAACGCTATGTGAGAGAAATATACTGACGATACGCCTAGCTCTATCTTTCTCTCCTAATTTCTTGCTTTGTAGCACTCTCCTCTCTCTCTCTCTCTCTCTCTCTCTCTCCCTCTCTTACATCTTATCTCTTTCTCTCTTACTTCTTCTCTCACCATCTCTCTTTCTCTCTCTTTCAATCATATACTTATATATAAATATCTGTACTTATTTATACTATATACATTTACAAGAGTACCTACAGGCACTAGATTTTATTCTTCTCTCTTCTCTCTCACTCTCTCTGTACACATTTTTTACTGACATATGTTACATTCAAGGAATCAAATATATATGACATCATGTATACATATGGAGCGTAAATTGACAGACTTGTGTGGAGCTTCTCTCTGTACACGTGTCGCGTTACACCATGTGCCATGCACTGGGGTATAGTCTACGGAAGCAGGCACTTTACTGCCACATTAACAGGCAGCTGGGTACTAGTCATTGTTACCGAGCCAAAGACGATTACAGATTGTCTTGCGTTCCTCGTCTGGATTGTGAGCCATCCCAACACAACGGGATGATTGTACAAATTCTATATTCTGTCTATGGTATGTACAAGTGTTCATATATATATAGATATATATCTATTCACTATCTATAAAAAAAAAAAGAAAAAGGTGATAATAAAAAGAAAAAAAAGAAACAGTGAATGTTTGGGAATAAATTAAAAGGCAAATGAGCTGCTAGCAGTGCAGGATTGTATGCTGGTGTAAATGATGGTGCATGTTGGCCCGGCTACTCGTCAAGCTGTTGTTGCTCTTTATTGTGTCAGAGAAGCTGCTCGGCGAGTGGACGTCCTGGTAGCGATTGAGGGCGTTCTCCCGGCTTGGCACGGGGTATATGTGCAGAGTCTGTTGGGAGGCGATGGGCGGGCACTGTGGCCCGCCCGTGAGCGGGGCGCACTGCTCAATGTCCAAGCCGTGGGGATGGTGGTGGGAGGAGAGGCTGGTGTGGTGGAGGTACTCCCTGCCGTAGTCCTTCTTGGCCACGTGGTGGTTCGGGAGCTGAGGGGGTGGGGGCGGGGTGCGCCGCCGCTCGCTGGCCTTGTTGCGACTGACCATGCAGACGATGACGGCCACGACGAAGACAAGGGCGAGTCCGACCGGGATGCCGATGAGGAGACCCTGTTCTGTCTGGCCCCAACTGCCCTGGTTGATGTGGTGGCTTCGCGGTGTCTGGTGCTGACTCGGGTCCACCATATTCAGGTTGGGATCTGAGGGAGAGAATAACATGAGAAGGGTGGATTGGTTTAGAGTGCAGTCATACATGGTTTCTCTACAAGGTGTCTGCGATGGTATCAGGTTAAAAACATACCTTCGAAAACCAAAATGCATAAATTGACAAAGAAACCTAGTGCCCTGCTTGGGTTTGTTCACACGGTACCAGAAAAAGGGGGTCGAGTTGACCTTTTCACAACAGGCAAAGTAGGGTAATTTTACCACAATTATCTCAATTCCATGACATTCAGGAAGAATGCAAAATCCTGATGATCTGCAATCTCACTGCTCCTGATACTTTGGGATTGACAAACTCGAGTAAAACTTGTGACCGTTTGTGAGTAGAAGCCTATATTCATCAAGCAAATTAACCATCTCTGTGTTGTGGTTGGTGGTCACGAGAGGGGTTAAAAGGACTCGGTACAATGGGGGAGACCGTGCAATGGGAAGGCTGGCCCAACTTGGACAAATTCTACAATCACTGTAATGAATTGTGTACAGCTTAAAATGCAACACACATGCAGCCGAAAAATCTCAAATAGAGGCAAACGTCAATGATGAGCGTATGCTTCGGTGCGCAAATTCACTGATGGGCAATCCTATTGTAGCAGGCATGTGCTACTCGTGATTAACGAATGTTCCCTGTTGGGCAGCAAGGAGCGACAAAGATCAATTCATTTGAGCAAGCCTTCTCTTCCGACGCTACCAGGTCTTTAAGGTAGGGAATCCCATTTGCATGCCTCAAATGAAGAGTTGTATAAATACAGTGGTATGTTGAAGAGAGTATCATTTTAGAAACTCCCATAAAGTATTGAAAGTGGAAGGTAACATTTAGTACATTTTTATTGACCGTTAGATTTTGAATTGAATTTTTTTCGGGGCTCACCGTAAATTCCAGTACATTACTAGGCTACCTTTGCAGACCCATGCACTGCATGTGTGTCCATCATGTATATTTTGTGAAGAAAGTTCATCAAAGCTTACAAAACATTTCGATATACATTCTTGCCACACACTCTAAATGTTATTACATCAGCTCTTATACTTTTAGATTTGTGTTTATAGATAAAAAATACAGAAGACTGCAACAAAAAGGCTTAAGTGTGGCTGACACACGGAACTACTGAGTAGTTGAGTTTTGTGCATTATTCAAATTGTAGATAACTGTTGACTTCCAAATTTCTCAGCAGTGGCCTAAACAAGTCCCCTGAGGTTCATATTTAATGTTTTGCTGCATTTTGGGAGGTCTGTAAAAGGTATCCCCTACCTGTAACAGGAGGAACAACTGGACACCTACCTGGCAGTACTTCTAGGAACGCGCTCTTGAAGCTGTAGCCCATGGTGTTGGCTCCCAGGCAGATGTACATGCCCGCGTCCTCCGCCGTGGCGTAGGAGATCATCAGCTTGTTGAGGTAGGAGCCGTCCGGGCGCACCAGCACGTCCCCGGCAGGCAGCACCACAAAGTACTGGCCGTTCATCTGGATGGTGGCGTTGGCGTGCTTGGCCGAGGCGCCGCTCGGCACCTGCTTCAGCCACTGGATGTGGGGCGTCATGTCGCTGCGCACCCGGCACTGGAACGAGGTGGTGCCGCCAAACTCCACCGTCGTGTTGACCGGATGCTCCCCAACCAGGTCGGGTTTCTTATTGATTTTATCTGGAAGAGAGAAGTGAGGGTAGGAGTGAGTAAGAGGGTGGGGGGGGGGAGGGGCATGGGGGCAGAAAAATAATGGAGCAATGGTTACGAAATCATGAAGACACATGGTGTGTCATCAGTACGCCTTATGCTTCAAATCGCAACTTATTCTTCCTCTAAAAACCAGTTGCAATGCAAAATTGTTTCACTTCTCACGACATGCAATCATAATAGATTACAAAATATATGACCATAAAAGACAGACACATTTCAAAAGTCTGCCTCAAAACCAAAGACTACTTTTCTAGCTGGTGTTTGGGTGCTGTGTCATCTCTACACGCTACCAGAATCACCACACAGAAACATGGAACATGAGAGAGTCATGCTAACTACATCTATCTACTCCACACAGACTGAGAGCTACACAAGAGACGGGTAAACGTTGCAAACCACAGGTTAGGGGATTGCACACACATCAAATTTAGGAGGGGATGATGCCACATCTTTAGATGTAGAAACAAAATTCATTTCACACTGCAGAACTTCAACGAGACTTGGGTTACTTTTTTTCTTCTGTTGTTTTGCAGACAAATAATACAGACAACTCCATAAAAGTGGGCAAGAAATATCATGCATAGTAAAGGAATAGCTGAAAGTGTATTTCTACTCAGTGACTAAGCAGGTGAATTTCCCTCTGGCTCATCAATTTCCCACATAATTTTGGCAATCTAAAAAAAAAAGAACTTATTCCTTCGCTAGTCAGAGCAGAACTACAACCTATAACTTGTTCTCCCTTTTTCTTAACAAATCAACAAATCATTTCCAATCAATATCTTGCTTCTAACACGTACCGGGCAAAGAGTTTTTTGAATTGAACCCGATGTATGCTCTTAATACTATATAGATTCACACGCAAGACATCAAGAGTGTAGAGAAAGTTCTCTGATCATGTTGCATATTAGCCACCAATATGCCACTGCCTTACCAAGAAAAAATGAAAAGAAGTTAACATGTATTTACAACACTGCCCTCCCCCCACCTTTCAGGAGTTGCGGGGGTTGAGCTCCACAATAAGAGACCTGTAAAGCCCACCTCACGCCCCCAAATATATCCCTTCCCCTTTGATCTCTCTTCCCATGATCATGGGCTAGTGAAAGTGACCCAAGCTCAAGGGGCACAGAAGATGCCAGGAACACCCCCTCCTCCTTCTCCTCCAACAGATTCCACCCCTCTACTCCCACCCCGACAATCTCTCCCCTGCGACTCACCTACGACGTCTAAAATATATGTGGCGTTAATGCGGCCATGCTCGTTTGACACAATGCAACGGTAGGTGCCGCTATCTTCCGGTTTTAAGTGGCTCAACTTGAGAGTGAACTGGCGGGGGCGCTGGCCGTCCGCACTGACAATTTCCGCGTCGTCCTTCAGCCACGTCACCACGGGCCTAGGGTGTCCCGTGGACTTGCACTTTAGCCTGACTGAGCTGTTCAGCGGCTTCACTATCTTATGGGCTCTCGTCATTTTGCCGGTCTCAGAAAATTGCGGCTTTGCTACAGAAGTGGAAATAAAAATGATAGACAGACAGACAGACAGACAGACAGACATGCACAGGATACAGACAAAAAAAGGAGAGAGAAAACAGAAAAGAAGAGAGGGAGAAATGAAATAATGATACAAAGTTTGTCTTTTGTTTTCTAACAAATGTGACAACTGCACAGTTTACTAAAAGTATGAATCTCTCTATGCTTGATCGGGGGACATTAAATGAGACTAAATGTTTCGTATGATGGTTAAGGAAAAAACAGACTGGGTGGAGTATGTATGGAAGGGTAAATGAAATGAGTGAAGATTTCATTCATGGGAACAATAATCGTACACCACTAATGAGGAAAATAAAAATCAAACCAACGACAACAACCAAGAATGCAAGATCTACACTCAACAAGAAAGACATCTTGAAGGAGGGAAGAAAAAAAAAACATCCAAAGACTTTGCACCCTTACAATACTAGACAGACAGGCCATGCAGCAGACACAAACAGCCACTCCAGTTTCAAGAGCTTTTTAATCTGAAACAGTCATCACTTGTGCCACCTGACAGTAGCCACCCTGTCCACCATGTGGACCATCGTCCATGATGTGACTATCCCCCACTTTCCCTACCTATGCTGCCCCCATGGGAGCATCAACAAGTGTAGAGATATTATGCAAAGGGGATGACATTAATATGCAACACATCGATGAAAATCCGAGTAAACTAGGACAAACATCCAGAAATATGAGCATTGAAATTTCAATCCACAATCTAAAGCCCCACACAATAAGGACTAAATAGAAAATAGTCACTTTGTCGCATGATAAAGACATCTTTTGATCAAAATTTGCCACCCAGCTTCAATTTTACTATACATTTCTTCATTGGAAAACTGTTTCTCTGTGGCTTTGCTCCAAATGAATAGGAAAACCTCCTACAACGGTTCCATTACTAGTAAATGACAATAATTCATATTTGCTAGTTGGATTTTATCAAAAGTATAAGAGGACCAATAAGCGCGTAATATCACGGTCACGAACCACGATATCTTTTTATTCATTGACTGAAGAGGTGGGAACTTTCTAATCACTTGTCCAGATACATTCAAATTGTCATATGTATCTGCTGCCCCCTGTGGTAGGTAGAAAAATGACCATCTCTTTGGGGGGGGGGGGGGGGGGCTCCTTCTCCATCAAATCAAATAGCAGGTGTCTTAACCAAAGATGGCATGCATCTTTTCACTTCTCATCATATTCATCGGGTCCTCTGGTCTGCAAACTCAAGATCACATCTCTTGATGTAAAGAAGATGTGATCAGCCCTTCTCTTTCCACAAACTTCCACCTTTCCCCAGCTCCTTTAAGGTGACAGTACTCTTTGTCGTCATCCCATGGAAAAGTAATTTGTGGATATCTTTTTTTCAGGCATGACACAAATCCCCTTTCTCCAAATGAGGGCTATAGTTCACCCTCTTCCACCCTGTAGCTAGTTGCCATGGCGATACTTACTTCCTGCTGTTGGTCGGTCCACTCCTTCGTCCACTTCTGGCTCTTCCACTACTGTTTCCGGGTCTGGATCGCTTGAACGCTCTACAAGAAAGGGCAGAAAGATATGCACAAATTAACGTAAATTTGAAGTCATCTTTATTTTCAACTGAAGTGGTGGTTGTTTTCTTTAAGCAAAGTAATCTAATACCAAGAATCACTGATCCAGTCAAGAGTTTAGGAATTTAAAGGACAAGTTCACCTTCATAAACATAAGGATTGAGAGAATGTAGCAATATTAGCAGAACACATCATTGAAAGTTTGAGGAAAATCGGACAATCCGTTCAAAAGTTATGAATTTTTGAAGTTTTAATGCAGTAACCACTGGATGAGAAGACTACTGCATTGTATGAATAACTTAGATGTCACATGCGTACAACAATATAAGGAAAATACAAAGAGAATTTCATAAAATTTCATCTTTTGAAAAAAGTACACATTCCCTTGACTCGTTACCGACATATGTTAGGGGTAATATCATTCCCCCTGCCTTTAGAAAGAGGCAAGTCAAGTGCTCTTTTATTATGCGAAAAAAGTGAAAATATGTTGAATTTTCTTTACATTTTCTTTATACTGTTGTATGCATATGACTCACAAGCTGTAGTAGTCTCCTCATCCAGCGGTTCCAACACAAAAATTTTAAGAATTCATAACTTTTGCATCGATTGTCCAATTTTCCTCAAACTTTCACTGATGTGTTCTACTAATATTGCTGCATTCTCTCAATCCTTATGTTTATGAAGGTGAACTTGTCCTTTAAGTATGGTCATAAATCACATGGGACACAAGATGGAAAACAACTTTGCAAATGCAAGATGAGACTGAAAGACAATAAAGAAGAGAGTGTGTCTGCATCCAAAGCTATCAACAGAGGGCTCACTACTTCTAGGTGGGCTTTTATCAAATAGCTTCTACGGGAGAAGAGAAGAAAGAAAGAAAAAAAAAACTGTCAATCTGAATGAAGGACTACTGATGCCCCTGCTCTGGAAAGTGTTAGGAAGGACGCCCACCAAACACGGGGTTTCCTCAAAAATTTCCTCACCTCCTAATTGCACCCTATTCTCCTTCCATTCAGCACCACCCTTTGATAGATACGTGCGAAGACCCTGTCCTCGTTAAAAGCTCCATTAAGCTTGGGCCAGTTTTTGTCAGCTCGCCTCTTCTCTTTCTTACCCAAACCAATCCCCCCCCCCCCCTCCCTCACTCCCCTCTTCCTCTTCACCAACCCTTTTAAAATCTCTTCACCTTTCTGCAACAACAAAACACTCAAGCAAACAATAAATAAATCAATACTGGCATACAAGAGCAAGCCACTTCAGGATAATAAAGAAAGCACAAATGCATCACACAGAGACACTCACACACACACACAAACAAACAAACAAACACAAACGTACATCACAAGAGGGCCACTTTTTCATTCTACGTTCCCCCCCTTGAGTGTGTGTCTGTATTCAAAGCTGTAAGGTCCACACTGTTTTGCCAATTCGTGAACAATCCACTGCCATTTCACAGACTCTGCACACAGGGACAGTCTTGAAAGGACAAGCATAGATTTGGGACAATTCATATGCAAATGAGAGGGGCTTTGTCCGAATTTTCCTCCCCCCCCCCCCCCCCTACTCTCTCTCTCTCTCTCTTTCTGGTGAGTGCACTGGGCGCCTGAATTGGAGAGGTTTGAATTTCGGCCCCCCTTTCTCTCTTCTCCCAGCAATCTCCTCTGTTTTTCCTATACCCCATGTTTACCTAGAGCAAATGTTGTAGCATACCACAGTGGAGTGCTATGCGCACTGGCACCCAGGGTCTCTCCTCAATGAAATCAACGAAGGTTTTCAAATTCTTCATCCCTAACTTCCCTCCTGAATTCTCTTCCTACCAATTAAAAGGGATAGCTAGCTTTCCTGTTTTTTACGTGCTCTCTTCTCTACCAAAGTTCACTTTTAAAGTTGTAATTGATACCAGAAGATTACGTCTGCCAGCTGTACCTATTGTACAGTTGTTGTTGTTGTTGGGTTTTGTTTTGTTTTGTTTTGTTTTTTGTTTTGTTTTTTTTTTTTTTGGGGGGGGGGGGGGTTTGTCCGAAGTATATTTCTTTTTCAAAGTTGTATCCCATATCAGAAGCATACATCACTCAGTGGAAATTGTCTACAGGGGTGCTGAGGACAAAAAAAAAAGTCAGAATTCCTTCTACATATTGTTCAGGTTCGAATCCTTATTCAAAGGGATGGTATAGTATTGGTGGAAATGAGGATTGTGCTTTTAAATTTTTGCAAGATTCCAAGAAACCACTTGTGAAATGCTACAGAACATACCATTCTAAGATGAATTTGAAGTTTATCAAATGAAAATCGGGGTTTGGAATGGCTGAGACATCCAAAAACAAAGTAAAACAAAGCGATCCTAATGAAAGGTGGGTCCCACCTTTTATTAGGATTGCTCTAGTTTGGATATCTCAGCCATTTCAAAACCAATTTTCATCAAATGAATGTTGAATTCCTCTTGGATTGACATGTTCTTTCATATTTCATAAGAGTTTTCTCATTATCTCACCTAAAAATGCTAGAAACCTGAATTTAGGTCTCAACCAAAACTATACCATCCCTTTAAGGCATCAGCCGGTCATCTTGAGAGGAAACAATCGACTTCATTAGACAAATGCTCCACCAGCATCATGAAGCCAAACACTGCAGCTACAACAATTCTTCTTTCGGCTTGAGATAGACCGCCTTCCCACCCACCAGTGCTTCAATCAAGGGGCCAGCCCTCTTCAAGCTATACCATCCATTCTGGTGTTATCTCTGAACAGGTGTCAGAGAAATATGTCCTTAATACTGTACTGCCGAATTTCATGTCCATTCGAAGTCAGTTGCCAGCATGTTGAGAATGCAAGCTGCAATAAATGCTCTCCACGGGTAGTCATAACTGTGTACGAAAGAGGAATTCTTTTTCACTAAAGAATGGAATAAAGATGGTGAGTTTCTTCATCTTCATTAAGTAGCACATGTCGGGCGAGTAAGATGCATGCAAAACTCGCCCAAATCCTTGTCCGCCCTCGAAATTGTCCGGTATGCTGGAAAATCCCCACACAGAACAAGCCCGTGTAGCTTGCCCGGAAAGGTGTGACAGGGCCTAAACATGGCTGCAGGTAAGCAGGATTTGCATGCGCACCTTCGGGTGAATACGGGCGAGATACCTTCTTGGTACTGTCTTGAGCGGGTCATTGCCGGGATCTCCGGGTAGCAAAAATTTCTCTCCGCAAATCACATGCAAGGCTTGCCCGGAAAGGTGTGACAGGGCCTTAACAATCCACAGGCAAACTGAGAATGGTAGATTGTACCCATTAGTGAACATTGTCTACATACTATATGCAGACATGTAGACTAATAGTAGGTAAAGCCTGCAATGGTGTATAAACCCCACCCTTAATTTTGACCCGTTTCAGCAGGGAAGATAGTGTGGTTAATACAACCTCATTCACGGTAAATACATGTATTTTCAAATTATGAATGCAAGAGCCAGTGATATCAACTGGACGATTCTTATCTAATCCATCACAATACTGCTTGGCAAAAAATTCGAACCGTGACAGGTTTTTCCCTACTCTTGTGAAAATTGGGTCAAATCCAACTGAGTCGGGGGAAAAAATGTACCAAACAATTTCGGAAAAAAAAGACAAAAAGGAGAGGAAATAGAGATAAAAAGTTAAAAGAAATGTTTCTTTCCCATCAAATTGATGCCATCCACACAGCCTGAAGGACAAAGGCAAACGCAAAGTACCATCAAAGCCAAAACTGACCATTCAGTGGGGTATCATCGTTTGACAGGACCTTTTGAGGTTGGGTTCCAAACGTGAGCTGTTATGCTACATATTTGTTAATTTTAAGAGTGAATAGATTAAGATGGAGCTGGAAAAGGGGATTTTTAGGGCAGATAAGATAAGATACACAGCCAAGACCAGTTCTGAACCTATTCCCATATGAAATTTCAAAATGATATGAAAAAAAAAAGGGGGAGAAAAAAAGATTGATTGTGCAAAACCTCAGGTTGGCAGAAAGAGGCCATATGACTGAATTTAAAAACCATAAATACTTCAATCTTTTCTTTTCTTTTTTTTTTTCTGAAGAGTGAATAAGAAACCAGATTTTTGAACAAAAAATCTCGAGAGGGAAATGGAGAAAACAGAGGGGCTGGTTTGGCACGTGGTCTGGATTTTAAACCCAAACCTATCAGTCTTCTTCTGCATGGTGGGTAAAACTTTGGTCAGAGACCTAGTCAAGGACTCACAACCCACTTAAAGGGATAGTACAGTATTGGTGGAGATGAGAATTGGGCTTTTAACTTTTTGTGAGATACCAAGAATACACTTACGAAATAATACAGAGCATATCATATTAAGAAGAATTCAAAGATTATTTGATGGAAATCGGGTTTGGAATGACTGAAACATCCAAAAACAAAGTAAAACGAAGCGATCGTAATAAAGTGTGGGTCCCACACTTTACTACAATCGCTCTGTTTTGGATATCCAAGCCATTTCAAAACCAATTTTCATCAAATAAACGTTGAATTCCTCATGGAATTACATGCTCTTTCATACTTCATAAGAGGTTTCTCGTTATCTCACCAAAAAAATGTTAGTAACCTGAAATTAGGTCTCAACCAAAACTATACGATCCCTTTAATAGAAAAGTAGAGCAGTCCAGACTCCATTGCTTTCATGAGATCTACGGCTGTGGTAGAAACATCCCCCTTCCACGCTAGTCGCTGGGGTGATCACCAGGGAGATCCAACGGGGAATCAGATGGAGAATGAATACTCGGGAGAAATATCTTTCAAACTAGCGAATGAGTTTCTGCTTGATTTCTCTTGCCCTCTATTCCACGGTGCTAGCACATGTCACAGCACATGCGTGACACGGACGACATGAGAAGATGCTGTTGGCTGGCCTTCGCTTTTCAACTGCGAGTTCATCCCACGATGCCTTTTTGTGCTAGAGCCTCATCTGGGAATTCGCAGGGACACCCATGAGTTTACCACGGACGGTTCTAGGGCAAGATTTATGAAAAGTCACCCAGCATTTTACCTGAAAATTTCATTTCATAAGCTACAGCATCACCCGGGAAGTCGCAGGTGATGTCTGGGGTGGAAATTTCCTAAGCATGAAAGGGGTAACATTTCCACCAATTGGCAGGTGCCTCTCTCTCCCCCAATGAGATGATGGTGAGGAGCAGGCTTGAGCCAAGCCCCGACCAGGCTTGTCTACCCTTCCTTCGTCCCAACAGATCCAGAAAAAGTTTGATTCCATGGATGGTTTAAGACCATTTCCATGTACAAATGTATCTTCACCAGCCAGGTAGGGGATGGTTAGGGTCCCAGATCCCTGCCTTTTGGTCTCTTTGAGATTGAGGAGTTTCTCAATGAGACAACCAACAGAGCCTTGAGGGGAGAGGCGAGACAGATAGCTCTCTGCAATGCAAAAGATCAACATGAAGTATGAAGGAAAGGGAGTTGTAATGGAGAAGAGATACCTTCTTTATACATGCCAATGCTAAAATGTAGAGAAAAACATAAAAGAAGGTATAAAGGTACAAGGTACATAAAGAAAAGAAAGAAAAAGGAAGAAAGATAAAGAAAGAGAGAAGATAGATGGAGGAAAAAGAGGAGGAAGGTTGGGTGGAAGAGAAAGTGAGGGAGCTCACTCATGGCACAGAACTTTGGAGACTAAAGTCACACACTGATCCCCTGGGTGAACCAACTTCACACCTCAGTATTTTCTCTGCTAATAGACGAAGGAGGTTAAACGCCAGTCTCATGGGGGTTTGTGGGTCCAAAACCTGGGAGGATGAACACATACTCCCTCTCTTTCTCTCTCTCAGTCTCTCGGGGGGGGGGGGGGGGGGGTCACACGAGGTCAGGTCTTTTTTGAGCCCAAGTCTCTCTTGGCACTGACAACACCGGTCCCTGAACCAACACCTCGCACCTCATCTCGTTGGCGAGGCGTTGGAACGAGAGCTTTTTCGGGTGTTCCTCCATGCTGAAAAAACGTGCCGCAGCAGCGAAGCACACTTTTGTTGGAGAGAGAAAGAGGGAGAGAGCGAGAGACAGAAGCGACCATAGTCTTCTGGGCTTAGTCCCGGTTGCTAACATCACACATGAATTGCAAGCAAGGTAAATTATTAAAATCAGCAGCCAGCCATCTTTGGCAAATCTTCCTCGGTTCATTCACCATACAGAGGATGCCCAACTGGCTTGCATTACATCTCGTGTGTCGAAGGTTAACATCAGTATCACTACTGTTTCATGTTTGTTTAATTGTGCCCATTTCCTTTCACATCTCTGGCAGAAACACTGGTATTCTGTCATATCATGGACCAAGAACTAATAAGCGTTCCAGGAAGTTAGTGACTTGAATATCATGTGAAGATCACAGAGCATAGAGGTCCTGTGGTTAGAGCAATTGTTGGGTCTGTTGGGTAGGCGAACAAAGACTCAAGATTCATAACTATGATCAAAATGCCCTTCCCCCATTTGTACATCAATGTTACACTGTAAAAGTTGTTACTTTCACGTACAAGAAGGTCACAGACATTTTTGTGACGTTATTTTCGCGCTTGGACACCAGGGCTATCATAAGTGCGATAATACCCCGAGAGTGTGCTGACATTTTCACGTGTTGTTACATTCGTGGGACAACAGTGATTCGTGAAATTCGTGGGTAAATAACAGCTTTTACGGTATAGAGGGACAGATTTTGCTTGTGAGAATGTCCTGCCATTTGCCACATCCCATGGTTGTCCATACAAATTACCTACCAAGACAAAAGACCGGGCATTCCTATCAACTCACAAACTTGACAGTTCTGCACTCATTTAGGGAGAATGGAAGCAGACCTTGGATTATGCACTTCTGAACACCAGATGACTGTAAGAATATAACAGGGGAGCCTAATGTCAAGTACAAAAGACAGAGATGCATGAGAGAAAAGTGAGGACTGCATAATCAAGACTATCAAGAAAAAGTTTACCACTCCATATCCAAGATTTCCCTCCCGATTCACTTACTGTACTCCTTCCACTTCAAGTCTCCTCTCTCATCCTCTCTCCCTCCTTTTTTTTTTACATCTTGATTCTTGCCCCCTTCCCCTTTATTTTTATACCTCTCCCTTCCTCCTTTCAGGCGAGAGAGTTGTGGTAATAAACCCTGGTTCCCATTATGTGGTGGCATAATTGCTGGGGCTGACAGGTAGGCTCTGAGGGGGCTACCAGAGAAGGCAGGCCCCGGGGCGATAGGGGTGCTTTCCAACCTAACAACGGGGGTAGAACTTCCAGGGACCAATACTGTTCCTCAAGTCCATTCCACTCCACAACTTTCTCCCTTTCTTTTAAAGATAAAAAAAAATAACTTGAAAGGAAAGCAATATTATGGCTGGAAGATTAGTCAGTACCTAGAGAGGGTTACACACACACACACACAGACATCCATACAAAAATGCATTTTATCCATGGGGAGATGGATCAATATGCGATGAATAAATTCTGATAGAGGCACAGAGAAATACACTTTCGTATTTCAAAGACACAGAGATCAGGCAGAAACAAGCTCTTTAAAGGTTTTGTTTCTTTCTAGAAGTAAAACTACATCACTGAACAAAAACAAAAGCAAAATAAAAAACATTACGAAAGAATATTGCATGAATGTCACATTGGTGCTTGGGGAGAAGATGGATCACAGTGTACAGAAAATCAGGAAAACTGCTGAAGACGCAAGGGGAAACTCTTTTTCCCCATGGAGAAATGTATGACTTCTTTCCCCGGCTAATGTTTACTTGAGGAATTCCGACTTTGAAATGGCCTGACAAGGAAGGACGACAGGCAAGTGAAACTAACAATGTTTGCCCATAAGAACATCTACCTCCAGAATGATGCAGCTGGAAAAAAAAGGGGGGGGGGAGGAGAGCAAAATATAATGTCAATGTTAAAAATGATTGACAAAAAGTAAGCAAGATATCAACACTGACATACCCAACTTGGAAATGAATATGATGAAAGTTGTTTTTACAGTCTCCAACTATGAAACCTCCTCACAGCTTCTCAACTTTTCCCATCATCTTCAACTTGTCCAAAAACCTTTACCATACTGAGAACCATTTGGAATGTTTCCATCCAGAAACAGTACATTTGTAGATATGACTCTACTTTTTAAAGCCACGTCTGATTTGATGGAACTGTATGTAAATGCGTCTTCATCTCCAAATGCAAAAACCAAATTGCATTTAAGTATCATCAACATATTGATTGTTTTTTGCTGTTACATCGACATAAGACTATTAAGAGTAAAGTAGAAAAGAGCCAGTCACCAACACAACAGATTGTAAGTCTAGGTAGGTTACTAATTTGCAGAGCTTGCACTGTGGGGACCAAGTTACCCACCCCAACACACCTATCCCTTCTTACACCACGGGCGCATGACAAGTGCTTGGTGATAGCTAGTATTCAACCCTTTTGGCAACTTAAAGCAAGTCTGAGATGAGTTTTTTTTGTGTGTGTGAGTGTTGTTTTCTTTTTTCTTTAATCCCCTTAGTTAGAATTAGGGGATGTCTGCTTTGTTAAAGAAGTATTGAAGTACCAAAATAAAGTCCATCATCTCATTATCACGGTGCAGAAGAAGTGTTCCATCTTTTTGAAAGAAAAATGAATACACCTGAAGAAATCGTCACTTGTGTTGAAACAAGAAACAAAACCACACATGAAGAAGTACTTCTCATCATACTCGCTGAAAATTTGCCACATTTGCTACCGAGAGTGGTGAGTCAGAAATCAAATAGAGATTATCTCGTCTATTTCATTTCTAGTTCTACCTTGTTCATTTCCCTTTTGACTTCTCTGACCCTACAGCAGTTGTCTGTTCAAAAAGGCTTCAAGAAAATCATCATTTTATTGGGGGGGGGGGGATGGGGGTGTGGGGAGTTCATGGAGAAGAGCTCAGCATGAGTATTAGGTAGTGTCCCCCCCCCCCTGCTATCCCCTTGGTGGAATAGTGTGCCAAACCAGCATACATTGTGTGGAAAATGTTTGCTAACATTTGGATGCCACGGGGGAGTGGCGGCAGGATCAAAGAGGGGGGCTGGAGCCCTGGGGCTGGGTTGGGAGAGGAGACGGGGGAGAAGGAGGAGGAGGAGGAGGAAAGAGGAAAAAGGAGTGAGCGGTGGAGGGCAAAAAAAAAAGAGGAGAATGGAGAAGAAGAGGAGGAGGAGGTGGTGGAGGTGGTGGTGGTGGTCTTGAGAGCACTCTGTGAGAAGGGGGAAAAGAGAGGGGTGAATGGATGGTGGGATAAGGAAGGGGAGAGAAGAGAGATAGAGGGATGTCGGAATAGAGGAGGCAAGGGGAGTGGTGATTTGGGGAGGGAAGGTAGAATGAAGAAATATGTACAGGAGAAGGAAAATGGAGGAAAGCAACTCAGGGAGTGGGAATATGAGTGCCAAAATAATGGGGGAGAAAGAGTGACAAAAGTGAATGAGAGGATGAAATAAAGCATGGGGGGGGGGGGGGGGAGAGAGAAGCAGAGTCTTGCAGAATTATGCACCAGCCCGCACTTCATACGAAACATCCAAACAGTCATACATAGATCCAGGCAATAACTTGACCTTCTAAGCCCTCCTCTTGATCATACACTCCAAACGTCCATTTCCTTGGGGGGGGGGGGGGGGAGGATGAGTAATTGTAGTTAAACACCTTTCACTTCCCATCATTATCAGTGCGAAAGTTTTCCTCCCCCCCCCCTCCTTGTCACTTTGCATCAAACTTCCAAATCTTCAGTCAAAATTTGCACTTGCTCCTCTCTCCAACATCTCTCTATTTATCTCAAAAAAAAAAAAAAACCAACAACAACAAAACAGTACCATGTGATCATCTGGAAAGATAATGTTAAAGGAAACACTTCATTCTTTATGGCAGTTAAATTCCAATGAATGGAGCAAAGATACACAAACAGTAACAGTTAACACTTTACTTACATTGAACAAAAGTATTTGCATCCCAATGTTTTATCCAACTTTCTGACTTGTGTGACTGGACAATGGTCCCCAATATCATTGCAGTTGAAAAAAAGAGTGACTGTCCCTAAATATTGATGGGAAACACTTGAATTTGCATTAATGCTGAATATTTGCTTTGAAATAAAATATACTATATGACATCAAATAATATAATGTAGGTGAATACAATTCAATTTCAATGTAGGTGAGATACCAAGGAATATCAAAATTTACAAGACCAAGAACTCTACTACCTTTTGAACTAGTTTCTAATGTAGCATGAATAACAACAGACATTGATAGTGCAGTGCTCTCAAGCATTTGAAATTAATCATCCTTCCACCCTATTTTTCCCCCCATACACACATCATGGTCTCAACACGACATTTCCTAGCGTACTACATGCAGTTTTCAATATGTACATTATGGATGTGTCACCAACCTGGACACACTTCTACTCAAACTTGCCGAAGAAACGATGCCTTCCTCACGCTCTAACTGCAGTCTCACTGGCCAGCTCTTACACAACTTTTCCCTCTTGCTCTATTTCTCCAATCTCCTATCTGCTATCTAATTTCTCATATTTCATATTTCCATTCCATTAATGACCTTCCTGCTGATATCGATCACATCTTATACCCCCCACCCTTTTTGTCAGTCCTGCTCGTATCACGTACTGCCACTTTGTTGCAACTCCATCTCCTTTCCTCTCCACTCAAACACTGTCGAATCAGATAAGCTCCTAACTTGTGCCCATAACTTCCATCCTCCTTATTTCTTTGAAATGATTTGTTTTTCAGTACTTAACTGGCCTCCATCTGTGAACTCCCCCCCCCCCCCCACCCCATCCGACCTACACTACATAAAATGACTAACTCTCTCCTACTCTGCAGCTCCCAATGCTGTCTTCCTGTTGCCATGCCAATACCTCCAAGTGCCGGGAGGAGATGAGCATCAGAGGAGAAGAGAGAAATCCTAGAGCATCATTTGTCCTTGGGATTACGGCAAGCAATCAAATATGAACAACCAAACTGATCATCTTCACTATCAGACTTGTTCTCATTCTTGTCTATGGAGGATATACAGCATGTCTGGAGGCACATACAAGGGAAATCCAAGGCTGATGTATACAACATGGGAGCAATAAGACTGCATTTTTAAGAGTCTCGAGGCTTAACTCCTTATGTTTTTTGTTTGTTTTCTTTTCAACATGAGCACTGAACAAAACAATCACAAATTTCTCCAACTTGCCAGAATGTACATTTAGGCTCAGGTTCCATACTTTTGGTGGGCAGGAACCCAATCATATCACTTGCCCAATAATGAGTTTCAGATGTCCCAGGCAAGTTGGGTACAAATGTAAGTGGGTTTGTAGTGCTTTGTCTGCATGAGGTTTTGGTTTTTTTTTTTTACATTTATGATGCGTAACAGTCAAGAAAGTTGTATTAAACTTCAATTCCCATGCTACACATAGCAGTACACTGGACAAGCTTTTGTTGGTGTGAAAGCCAACGCCAATAACAGAAGAGTGCTTGCTTGCTTGCTAAGACTGAGCAACGGAGTGGAAGTAGGCCTATTAGGCATAGCATCTTGAAGCATTGTTGGAGCATTAACCCATTGAGGAGGGGCTGATTTTGCTACAACACGCATTTCCCATAGACACCTGACTGAGTATATTTGGGACTCGTCCTCAACGGGTTCAGGGGCATGGAAGCACATTATTGTCACTTTTTTTTTTTAGGGTGGAGAACTTATTGGGGATAACATTGCTATGCTATACAGGATTCACACTGCAAAAAGGCTCAGTCAAAGAGCTAAGAATGAGAAGGCAGAGAGACGGCCTCAACGCCCGGTGAATCCCAGTCTCCTGATTTACGGCGCCGCGCACCTTTATCGCCCCTCCTGAATGCTCTCCGTAAATTTCAGTGGAGCACTTAACCATAAATCACGCGGAAAACACTGGGCTGTGTGGTGTTTAGCTCACATGTTACACACTGGGCAGTGGCCACAAATTCATCTGTGTGGCAAATATCAATTAAAAGAGGAAAGCCTTCTTTTTGTACCCAAAATATCTGGAGAAAATGTGTGCCATCAAAATTAATAAGGGGTCATATTACTCCATACTTCAGTTACAGGCCAATTTATACGAAATCACAGCGACGACGTTTAGGAGTAATAATCATAACACATTTATATTTGATTATGCGCGATCAAGCCACTGATATCCCTCAGGTAGGCAGGCTTACAGAACAGATAATGAAGATTTAACTTCTTTTGACAAAGTTGAGACACAATGTACCTTTACAGAAAAATAAAATATGTCTCTACTTTATATTCAAAACAAGACTCTTTCTGTCTTTCTTTCTTTTGCTGTTTGCCTTGTGAAACAGCTGTGTTCCCCTCCTGGAAATTCCAAGTCCAAAAACAGACCCTTACCAAACAAAGGCCGGACACATAACCACAATTTCACGCACGCAAGAACTGACACATGTCATCATCACTACTGCTGGGAGAAAAACAATATTTTGTGCTGCACTAGGAAAAAAAAAACAGAAGAAAAAGAAATGCTCCTGATATCGGCACAGGCTCCAAACTTTCTCAAGAAACAAATAACATTTCTTTGGTAGTTAACATCAACACAAAAAACAATAAAGAGAAAACAATATGCAGGCAAGTTTATCTCCATTTCTCACCACAGGGTTGCGACATCTGGGCGGAATATTGCCGTATCTCCTTTGGGAGATCAACAGGTAGTAATAATGGGAATAGTCAAGTCACACTCCGCATCGCTGATGGGTCGGAAAAACGAAATGGATCTAACAGCAGCCTGGCATGGCTGTTATGCCAATCAAAAGTCACCGCATTGAAAATCATATAGATTTCGTCCTGTTGATTTTTAACTGCAATGACGGCCGCTGCCCTGATTCAAGACCACAGATTTGGAAAAATGAAAAACCCGAAAGCGATGAACATATTCCTCCAGTCCACTTGATTGAATATAGGTAGGGGTGGAATTCTGTGCTTAGTTGAATTACAATTTATATTAAAAATAAACTGAAGTACCAAATTCTGGACAAAGATGTAGAGTTGCTACAGGAAATGATGCTTTTACGGTAACAAGTAGACGATGAAAATTTTGAATGTAACCTAACAAAACAATTTGTTTTTTACCACTTAAATTCAGAGAAGCTTCTTCAAAATCTTGTAACAATGCTACCAGCACAATGGAGAGTCGCCTAAACGGCACCAAAGGGGGGGGGGGGGCTGCATCTATGGAAGGATTTCGACTTTCACTGGTACCAAGAAGACCAACTGTGCTAGTTTGTGCTGTTTATTTTACATAAAAAATTAATTAATAAAAAAAAAATCATCAAATATGTCTGAAAAGGTTGGCCCAGCAGTTTCAAAAGAGAAAGCAAGAAGACAGAAATTTAATAAGAGGATTCCTGCATCAAGCCTTTTAATCATAAAATGTTGCATACAAGCCATAATGTACATAACCTGGAACAGAGTTTATTCCATGAGAGACAAATCTCAAAAAAAAAAAAAAAAGAAAAAGATATGCACGCAAATCATATTAATGTAGAAACAGTGACACCTAGTTGGCTAGGGGAATGTATGTTCTATCCACTGTAATCCAAGTACTGTAAACGTCAATATTTTCGCGCGATTAATTTTTCGCGCTGAGCGGCTCGAAAACATATTCGCGGGTTCTTAAATTCGCCTCCGTAGCGGGTTCATACACAGTCGCTGTTTTCATCCAGCGATGCCAGCGTATGAAAAGCGACGTAGCGAGCGGCGCGAGTGTGAGTACAAGCGCTCAACTACGTAGTGCACTGTACATGTATTTTACTCGATACGTGTACTGTAGTACTAGTACTGTAGTCGCGGAAATGTAGCACACCAATCAGCCGTGGGCTATATGCGTAAACATGTCTGTACTACGTAGCAGTATCATAGACGAAGCGCACGCAATTCAGGCCGTTCAAAATGTGCATAGAAAATTGCGAAGATATATTCGCGCGTTTTTGAATTCGCGCTAGCCGAACGTACGCGGAAATCCGCGAAAATTAATGTACCGCGAAAATTTCAACGTTTACAGTAGTCTGTGATGAATAATAAATAAGTAATCATGTTTCCTAAAATAAAAACCAACAAAATGGCACATATCTCCATTATAAAAAAAAAAACCACACTGTTTCTACACTTGTCACCTTCTATTGGAAAGCACAGTAAGACCTACTGATGCTTTTACTCCTCTCTTTACACCACACCTTTTGAAATTTTGAGACTCTTCTGGAAAAGTAACAACAAATGTGGATTTCAGTTTGATCTGAATTTCATCACTTCCCATTCAGCTCTTGCGGCAGAAACCACTGAATCAGAAAACATCTCCAGCACGAAATTGAATGCACCCCTCCGCATACAATCTGTTTTCGTAACGGAATGAGACCTTCTACAGAATTCTGCTACCTCATTTTCGCTGCCCTAGTCTTCTGGAGCAACCGGACAAGCTTGGCATGGCATTTTTTTTTTTTTCCTTTCTTCCATTCCAGTGAATGTCAAGACATCGAATCAGTCTTCGAGCATAACTTTTTGGCTCGAAATAATAGACAAATCAGCTGAATGAAGCATTAATGTTTACAAGCTATGAGAGCACATTTATCATCATCTAAATCTCACTGTAACATTAGTTCCATGGAAGGCTGTGATCAAATTGAAACACTATTTGACTCTTACTGTACTCTCACATAAAACCAGACTCCCAAATTCACACAATGCTATTAACAAAAGACGATCCTACATACAAATAAAAAGGACGAAAAAGCGCATTCACTCACAGGAACTATCTGATTTTTGCTGATAAATTTGATTTTGATTTTGCAATTGAATTTGATTTTTGCATCGCGATGTAAAAACATATTATTTGCCACCGTTCACACATGTCAAAAAAAAAAAAAAAAAAGTCATTTGGCTGTATATGAAGTGCTTTGAATCTCCACATTGTGCATGCCTAAACATGACGGAGAATGACTCAATGCACCCGCGTGTAAAATCCAATGTGTGCTGAGTTGCAATTTCGGATTAAAACAAGCCATGATTCCTTTGCATGCCGTTCACACATGCCATGGAGGGCAAATCATTGCATGAGCTTAAAATATCAAGCAGGATTGATTTAACAACCAAGATACAAAAATTAAAGATATTTTCGTTTTATTTCTTTTCTTCTTTCTTTCTGTCTGCCACGAATAACCGTTACTTACCTCTCACGGTTAAAACGAACTCAATGCTGACGCTCCGAAGCCGTTGGTGGCCCGGCACACGTAGGCCCCTTCGTCCTCCTCCACCAGGTTGGAGATGCGCGCCCCTCCAGCCGCAGCCGGAACCGGTCCCAGCCCTGGTTGATGGTCACCCCGTCTTTGGTCCACATGGTCAGGGGCGGCGGGTTCCCCGTCACCGGACAGGGCAGCTTGATGGACCGGCCCAGGGTGCCCCTGCGCACCTTCTCCACCTCCTGGGTGATTCTTGGTGGTCCTGCAAGCGATTGGAAGATGGGTTGAAGGTTCATTTAAAACCTCATGGCATGGCAATCTATCGTAATGCTTTTTTCCTCCTTGACAGATAATGTTTACCCAAGGAGCTTTGCCTTGGTTTACCCCCAAAAATATGTGTGGATTGAGTGAATGCAGCAATAGTAGTCCAAGACATCGGTGAGAGTCTGAGGAAATAGGACAATCCGTTCAAAACATATGAATTTTAGAGTTTCTGTGCAGCCGTCACTGGATAAGAAGACTCAGAACTACAGTTTGTGATAGTCATGTACATGTATGTACAACAATTTATAGAAAAACAGAATTCAACATATTTCATATTTCTAGCAAAATGAAAGAGCATCTGACTTCCCCGTATCGGCAAGCAGGACGACCAATATTACTCTTGGCATGTATCAGTAACATGTCAAAGAAATGTGTACTTTTCATTAAAAATGGAATTTTGTGAAATTCTCTCAATATTTTTCTTTATACTGTGGTAAATATGTGACGACACACTGCAGTAGTCCCCTCATCCAGCGATAGCTGCACAGAAACTTTATAAATAACTTCTGAAAAGATTGTCAGATTTTCCTCAAACCTACACTGATGCATTCTACTATTATACTGCTGCATTTGCTCAATCCACACTTACAATTGTAAAATTTGGGTGAACTTGTCCTTTTTTGTCAAGTGCTTTTTCATAGTCAATTTCATGCTTACATCTATATAGTGTACATGTCACTTACTTTACACATCTTTAAGTAAAACATCAACATACACTTTATGTTTGCTTATACTGGAAATACAGAACAGACACAGAATATAAAAACTGCATACCAAAAGGAATATGAAAACCCGGCATCACAGAGCCACTTTCTCTCATTTTTCCTCCACCTCTCCCTCTCCGCCTTTCTCTCTGTTCATTTTCTCATCTCTCTCTCTCTTCACCATCTCATCTTATTTCTGTAAATGCAGCTCGGAATAATCTTTGGCAAACAAGCCATCTGTGTCAGAGCTCTTGAGTAGCCCCGAGTCAAATGATGATTTCATTCAAATGGGCCAGAAGGGGTAACACCAAAATAAAACAGGAAAATACCTTCAATATGCAGTGTCAGTCAGGTCAAAAAAGTGACTGGGCTAATCCTTCAATTTTTGCTGCATGACAGCAGCCAGAATATCCTAATGAAAATCTTGATCTTCCCACAAGTCAACTGTTTTACATATATTGATTCTTTTTTCTGTTGTTGTGCATTTCGTTTCAGGGGATTTCTCTGGGGTTAGATAATTTTTTTTTTTCTTTCTTCCACATTCCATGATGCAAAATCTCCAAATTGGACACTTGATTTTCGCATGGTTGCCTATGAGATGACGGAAATGGTGATGCGTTTCCCTCTCTGGTTGGGTTGACAGCAAAAAAAAAAACAACGAAAAAGGGAAAAGATATTTACTCTCACCACAGAAAGCGGACATAGCCACCAGCACCATCAATAACTGTGGTCATACGTCCATCCCTCCTTGCCCACAAGGTGTTACACGGAATTACCTAATGGTCACTAGTCATGGGAAGATATGAATACACCATGTCCATTTCAGGTTCAATAATCACAGTGTGCCCGCAAGACACTGAGCCAAAGAGTGGAAGGAAAGGTTGGGGGGGGGGGGGTGGTGAAGAGAGGATGAGGGGTTAGTATGATGATGAAGAAGTACACGCCACCTTGCTTGCGATTCTTGTTTGCTTATTTGTATCTTTGCGGACAAGCTTGTTTGGCCCCTTGGGAGATATAATGGCTGGAGTTCTGGCTGGACACAGCACTGCAGTCGGCCGTCACCGAACGCTCTCAGCAAAGGGAGACAAGCATCACCAAAAGAAAAAGGTCAATTCACTCATGCATGTGTGCTTGTATGCCAAGTCTACAAAAAAAATGGGAGAAATCCACTCTTCTATCACAACCTTTGACATGATGGATGGGAATACATATCGCTATGACAACTTAAGCAGGCTTCTCACTGCCTGATAACACGAATCGCAGCGCATTACATGGTCACATGGTCACATAACCCCCCCCCCCCCCCGAAAAAAAAAAAAAATATATATATATATTATACAAATATCGACTGCTGCAGAGGGAGATGGTAAAACTATTTGCACCGAGGTGATGTCTCAACAGTGCTATGTCCCGAGACGAAGTCGAGGGACATGGCACTGTTGAGACATCACCGAGGTCAAATAGTTTTACCATGGCCCGAAAGAAAGCAGTCGATATTTGTTTTATATCCCTCTCGAGCATTTTACTAGAGTAATGACGGTTCCCTTTTGGAAAAGTGTGCAGGTTTCGTGAACGATAAATCTAACGATAAATTTAACTGCAGCAGCAGTGCGTGCAGCGCGTAGCGAACGACACCGCTGCGCTGTTGTTGATTCCTACACACGAGCTACACTACAGCGTGCAAAACTCCGAAAGATCGAGGTCCAGGACTACGTTAGAAGTAGGCCTAAAGCGGCTTCGTTACCCAGATCATCTTCAAAATCGGTTTTAGTTTATTCCTAATTCGTACCTGATATGGTGTCCTCCTGCGATCATTCTTCCGTTACTGGAAGCAGTCACTTTGTCAATTGAGCTGAATGCATTGATCACGTATCACACGTCCACACGTTACACACCGACCGGTACCCACGCCATCGCACCACACAGATTTCTGTAATGCTGTCGCACATCACACCGCGCGCTCTCTTAGCGCTAGCTAGCTAGCTAAGCCACAGGACTGTCGCTCAAAAGTATCGCTACTACGCGCACTGCGTAAATTCTTAAGTGAGAAATGTGGATATCGATCACACGATCACGATGGGTGCAAATCGTGGATTCCCAAAAGTACTATATCACGCTGGCTAGTAACCAATTGCACCGCATCCAGCTGCTCGTAGCTAGCTAGTAAAACTACACCATGTTCGTGCTCTGTACAATCCTATGGCAAGAAGCTTTACATGAGGGATATAAATACATATATATATATATATATTTTTTTTTTTTTTTTTTTTTTTTTTAAATGTCATCAGATGACCTCTTAATTTGGGAGAAACTTAAGGCATTTCACCTAACACTATCTGCTTCTTCAAGAACTGAACACTGGCTACATGGGAACAGTGTTTGCATAGTGCTTTAACCAACAATTTTGACAGTCAAAAATCTCTGTGTATATGAAGAATTAATTTTGCTACTTTGGTTCCTACAGAAATAACAAAGAAGAATGATATATGATCGCCAATGTATAGCATAAGGCTGTTCATAGAGCAGACTTTCTTTTTAGTCAACCCATGAAAATATTGTATGATCATCATTTTGATATCCAGAGTGTAGGGTGACAAGGTCCCTCTTTGGATTGGACTTTATTTTTTGGAAAAAAAAAAAAAAATCTGTTGTTCACCTCGAACACAAGCTGTGTACTTGTCTCTTTGCGTTTTGCTGTCCATTGACGCAGCGAGTCGGGCAGATGCCGGCCTGACAAATGAATTGAGACGTAGGACCCACAATGTCAACAGGCAAGTCTTAAAGTTGTCAATCTTCATTTGGGTTTTCCATGGAGCTGACTCCGGTAGCGGCCAAGTGCATCTCGCACAAACAGTGGAACTGCTAGGCCCTGGTCGAAGGAATTTTCTTGGCCCTTTCTCACAAGTTTGTCTGCTCAGTGCAGACCCTGTGCTCCCACATAGTACTGTGAGAACTGCCACACCTCATGCATCAAGAAAACACCAGTTACCTCTTGTGGGGCTTTGCAAAATAGTTAGGGGCATTATACATTTTCTTTGTATTCTCCATACATTAGTAACATCAACAAAGAAATCTTTAAATAATGTGTTGAAATTTTCTTCAAACTAACTGCTGAATCAAGTTTGTAAACAATTGTTCTATTTTCCTTCCACTATGTCTTCTAAGTGGATGAATCTACCCATAATAGCTTTGCCATACACTCGCGGACAGTGATGTTTGAGAGGTGTGACATGCAGTAAGGGATCCAAAAGTTCTCATCTTTTATAGTCTTAGGTACGCTGTTATCACACAGAGATCCAAAGTCCTCAATTTTGGTCGGAGGGAAGTTTAGTGATGTTGATGCCTGAATGAGAGAGATGGGGTTCTCAAAGCACATCTCACACTGATAATATTTCTCTGTTGCTGACACAACAGACTATCAAAGTGAAATCTATTTTGTTTGTTTCTCTTGCTTTTTTGTTGTTGGTATAATGTCGCTGCCACAACTGTGGTCTGTGGGTGCCACAACTAAGGCAACATGCTGTCAAATTCAACTTGCCACAACTTGGGAGTGAACCGGGGCGACAAAATTCCACGACATCCACCGCATCATCGGCCCGACTTAGCGCTGTCAAGATGAGTCATATCACCAACTTTTTTCTTCCTCCAACCCTTCCAATGCCTCTCTCGCCCTCTCTTGCGTGGAATCTGAGAAGCGGGCGAAAGATGCGCTCAAACATGTTTGAGGTTTATGGCGGCTTTGTATCAATGTTGCAAGACACCAACATGACACATGAGACTTCACGTTACAGCAAATATTTGTTCATGGGCCCCCTCCCTTCCCCCCTCCCATTGCAAGATCCACTATCTCAACAAAAGGAGGAAAAAATACCTCTACTTCTGACGATTTCACCTCACATTTATTTACTCCATTCTCCATTTGCTTTCCTTCACGTTCACCCCATTCACTCTGGTCTTTCTCTCTCGTGGGGTGCTCTCGTGAGCGCTTGATATTTCGTCTCACATTTAGTCAAATTTTCTTGGTTGTTATCTCTCTCTTTACCTCAAAATCTTCCCATTTTACGACAATAGCTTGCCTCCTATATGGTCTTTACACTTGTATGTCAGCTTTCAGTTCAGTTTTCGGTTTAGTCGATTTTCAAATTTCTAAAAAATCAACAATGATTTGCAGTTTTGAAAGTGCATTCAGAACATGCACAGAAGGATTTTTTTTTTTTGCATGTTTTATCCATTGAAAGTTTACAGACATAGACCTATATGTTTGATGGTACAGGGAAAACTGTTTGATAAGTGGAACCACTCACAGCGACCGTTAATCAGGAAACTATGTTGAAATGTGATATTTCTGAAAGGTAGGGTGGAGGGGGCATGTGTGTTCCATTGAGCAATGTCAAAGGGAGGGGGAGGGGGCTGAAGAGCAAGAGTGGGGTCCAGCGAACAAAGAAACCATTGGCAACACAGAGATTTTGGGGGGCAGCCTACACTTGGGGTGGGAGAGCGGTGATACTGCCGATGAAAAATCCAACTGAATCTGGTCGGATTTGCGGGCGGGATTACCATGTATCTTGCTGATCGATCCAGCTCTGTTCGTTAGCGACAGCAGGCTCATCTCGCCCCGGACCGTAATCTGAAGCGCATACTTCTTCGGGACAACCAAAAGCTGGAGTGCGCACAGGCTACTCGCTGTATCCCCCAAAAACATTTACAGGACAGGAGAGTCTTTTGTCTGACGGTTGGCGTGAGCAGAGGATCTGCGAGGATTGGTTTACCATTCCGTTTTACTTGCCCTAAGTGAACATCCTAAACTGGAGTTAGATTCACACCTCCAATACATCAATATGTTATTGTATCATTACATGATATTCCTTTTGTTTTCTTTCACAGATACACATCTCTATTCAACATTATTAATGACCAATTATTCGTGAGGACCTGTGTGTGTTTGCTACGAGGAAATGGCACCACAACTTATGTAGCTCAAAAGGAATTATGGGTAACTTGCCCTCAGGATAACCCTTTTCGATCAATATGGGACAGTAAACCACATGAAACATGGAACCACCTGGACAGAGTGAATGAACCCATCTCCCTCGAAAATAGGCGAGAATTACCATGGCCAGCCATAGAGGTTGGCTGCTCACGGATATTACATTCATTATCTGGGGAGCCTGTCTACCTCCTTCATCGATGGAACGCTTGCTGTATACACACACCAACAGACACCAACAACATGATGACGATGCAGGCTTTCTCGAGACAAGAAGCGCTGGTAGGGGGATATCGAACGCTGCCCGTGTGCCCGCTTCCCACTTCACCACGCTCACTTCTCCCCTCATATTCCCCCACGCTGCCACACTCCTGAGTGTGGTCGAGGTGCAGCATGATCGATTTTGCCAAGCTTGTTATGTATGCATATTTTCTTCATCCCAACATTCTTTTCTAACCCCTCTCTCAAGCTAAACAGGTCCCTACGGGCCTTTAAAAAAAAAAAAAATGGAAGGGCGATCAGCACAAACAACCAAATGACGTTAAAAAAAAATGCAGTGTCTAAATTCTTCCCTCATTTCTCCACATTTGTTCTTGTTTTGCGGTCTTTTTCATTCACTCTCGATTCACTTGCACCATTGCCCGTCGGCAAATCAATGAAAAATTATTCATGGCTGAATAAAACAAAATCCCGAGAAGTGACTGAGGACATATTTTCGCACCCCGAAAGCAAAGCACGCGTATTGATTGGCACGGCAAAAAAGATTCTCTGGGGGTCGTACAATGCTCTAACACCGCGTAATGCAACTTGTAGTTTGTCTACAAGATCTGACAGACTTCATGTCCATACTTCACTTGTTTGGGTGTGGGGGGGGGGGGGGAGGGGGTGAGTGGGATGTTTTCCCAGTGGCTACGCATGCAACAGCATCATGGGTAAATGAATTTGGACAGAGCAAGGAAATGGAATGTCGGCAAATGGAGCCGTGGGGGGTCTAATTGGATTATGTGTTGCACAGCAATTATTTCCTGTCAATTGGGTTAGGTGCACGGAAAATCAATGGTGGGGCAGCCCGCCCACCCCCTTCTGACAATAGACAGTGGCACCTGTCGAACAGGGCCCCGAAAAAATGAAGTAATGAGCCAGGGCCTATTGCCAACTTGGAGGTAAAGGAAGCCCAGCATCATCAGAAAGCGGAGGTGTTTAATGGATGTTGGAGGGCAGTGAGAGCGGGAGAGGAAGAGAGGGAGAAAAGAGACACAGACAGGGAGGAGGAGGTGATGGGATGGACAGGGTTAGGAGAGACAGGAATGAAGAACGAGTGACAAGAGGAACAGATGGAGTTTGAGACGTAAAATGGGGGAAGAACTAGTAGGGAAGGTTGCGGAGGCTTAAAAAAAAATAGAGATGGATAGATAGATGAAGAAAGATATATATATATATATATATATATATATATATATATATATATATATATATATATAGATAGATAGATAGATGAACAGATAGATAAATATGAAGAGATGGATAGATAGAAAGAGACAGATAGATAGAGAAAGGTGGACAATATACAATATATGTTAGACAAATGCATCTACAAAGGGTGATTAACAAAGATCATGTTTGGGTTATAGGAAAAATAACAGAAAGTGACAATTACTGCACTTTTAGAGGTCAGATGGTTTGTGACCTTTCAATGCAGTTTCACATATGCTGATGATGAATATTTGAGTTTGCATCATAGTAACATCATTTACATGTAGCATATATCAATGACATATAATTACTTTATTATTTGAATTATTACAATTCCATGGCTATTTCATGCAAAGGATAAATCTCTCCCAGGAAAAATTGTCGTGAACAGTTTTTCTTGTCGCAAAGAAATTTTGAACATGTTCAAAATTTCTTTGCGACAAGAAAAACTATTTGCCAATGAAAATTGTTTGCAAATTTGATTGCAACTGTTGACAAGTTAGATTGCAACTGTTAACAAACCCTGGCAAAACCTCAAATTCCCTAGAATTTGCTACGCTTGCAAATATTTACTGCTCAGTGAGATACCCTCTTTAATAAGGAAGGGAATCAAGTATAGTTTGTGTGCAAGTAAATGGAAAAAAAAACATTTTGAAAACCCTGCTCATGTCCTGTATAACTGTTTTGTGAAAACATTCTAAACTTTAAAATTCCATAACTTTCTTGCATATTTTGCAAAGTTTTCATGGGCCTTTCATTAATCTACTCTTCCCAACTTACTTCAGACAATCACAACAATATAAACAAGCAGATTCAAATCTTTCTCGACAAAAAAAAAAAAAAAAATGATTCGTGGCTATTATCAGAATACCAGCAGAGTTCCTCAGTGTGTTTAAAATTCATATCATATTACCCTCTCTGATACTTATCATGACATAAATGCAGAAAAGTATATGCAAACAAACAAACAAACGAACAAACAAATGTCACCTAGGTCATATACCAGCTGATATTAGAAATATTTGAATATCTTGTTGCCATTTTCATCATAAAGCTTTTTTATGGTTTCTGAGAATGGCTTATGGATGAAACACTTTCAGTATAGTATACAGAGTGAATTATTTCACATACAGAGTGGACATCTTTCACATACCCTCACAAAATTACGGCCCAGTCACACCATATTGGCAGTACGTCTGCAAAAATTCACAAAGTGGTAGGTGGAAATGGATCACTGCACACTGGTACAGTTGTTCGTGTAGAACCTGCATACAAGCATATCTCACATGTTGATATCAGACTAATAGAGGTAAAACTAACACAGCTTTTGTATCCCCTGACCTGTTATCGTGAGGGCAATCGCGATATTTGATGTGAATCGTCCTCAGCCGGGAGAACTAAAAGGCAACTACTTCCTAACATATCAAACAGGGCAGAATATGTCAAGTTCACCTTCAAGGTAAACTGATGGCATATCGAGATTTCATGCTTTGTTGGAATATCGTCAACTCTGTGGTAGCGCTGACATATGAAACCAGTTATCACCGCGTGTATGTATAGATTGAAAGCACTGATTTCGGAGGAACGGTGTAAATTAATAAAGTGGTTGCTTGTCATTTCCTGACAACTTATCAGGTCCTCATTCATACAGGATTTCTCTCACCTTAAACAAAGAACGCAATAACTGTCATGACACAGAACTAGGCATTCACAGCCGCCGCACAAAAATGCACATGAGAAATAGAAGAAAGGGTAAGAGAGGGGAGGAAAAAATAAGACAGAAAGGAGATCTATCCAATTACAGATCTTTTTGGCAGATTCCACGTCGCAGCGGGCAAATATTGGCGGTCCGAGGGACATGTAGACATGCGATAGCCGGAATTTTGGCAAGAGAATAGAAAGGAATGAGGAGTAGCATCATTGGTGTGGATGATATTACATTAGTGTTTGAGAGAGCGGTGATAGCACCATCGAAACGCAAGTAGAGCCGACTGGTAGCACGCATACATTTACAACTTTAATGATAGTGTGTTTGTGGACCGGCTGATCTTGAGACCGATTCCACTCCCCCCCTCCCCCATCCTCCTCTGTTCATCCATGCTGCGAAATATCCCACCATGCCTCACTCCCCTCCAGAAATGTACAGGGTCCGGTGTCGCACAGCGCCTCTCTGATAGCCTCAACCAACAAATTAGTGCGGTGAAACGAGAGCACAGCATTTAGACTTTTCCTCTCAAAACTCTCTCTCTCTCTCTCTCTCTCTTTTTTCCCCCACCTTCTCTTCAGTGTCCTACAATTTTTTTTCCCACTTTCCCTCTTCCTCAAACTGTCTTTTCTCTCACGAGAGGGCGATGAAGAGAGCTAGTAGGACATCTGTACCTGTAGGCTGCTTAGATGAATCACTTTGCGGATTTCACAAGAGAACATTTTCCGTTTTGATTTAGTTTTTTTCTTTTCTTCTTGTTCTTCTATTGGTCCTCTTCCTTTGCTTCTTTTTTTTTTCTTCTCCTTCTCTCGCTAACTAGCTATAAAACACTTTAATGGAGTCTAGTGGCTCTAAATTGTCTGAGGAACTTTCATCGAGCTCTCTTCCTCTCCCCTGCCACCCCCCCCCCCCCGATTCCTCTTGTCACTGTTCGCAGTGAAGTCCTTTGTGTGGAGACTTTCGCTGAATGTTGCAGGGGGGCCTCCACCACTGCCGCCGGTGGCTACAGGGGCTGAAACTCTATCACGGGCGCTATACGAAGCACTAAGTTGGCAGGTTCACCTTCACACGAGCTCTACCTCCCAATCTTTGTAAATCTCCTACACCCACAAATTGTCTCTCTTTCCAATTTATCCCCCCCCCCCCCCCGAAAAAAGGGGGTAATTTAAGGATTTGTTTGGGACCATCAAACATGCTTCCACACATAATCTACACAATTACATGAAGATACATGTATTGTATGTGTACAGCAGAGCTCCTGCCAACTACAAAGCAGCTGAATTATCGGCGTCTTAAACCCTCCGATTTTCACTGTATCTCACACAAAAAGAGACAGCAATTAGGATCTCCTTTTTAGATCAGTGTGTGGTTTTGGCAATGGACATATATTCAGTGCTTTACGAGAAGCTGGCTGAATTTCATCCTGAGTAATTAAGCAACATTTGACTTAGAACTTCATCACTTGAACAAGCAACATGAAGTGAAATTGTAAATACCAGTGTGGAGTTTTGTCCAGGGAGCTTGACATCTGCAGCCATGATCATCGCAAAGGCATGGCTGTTTAACACTTAGACAAGTTCATTTCAACTGAAATATTCCCTGCCAAAAATGCCACAGGTCATTTCTGCACCTGAAACATTTCAGAAAAAAAAAATGAAGAGGAAAGAAAAAGCGTTCTTCTTTTTCTTTCATTTTTTTTTTTTCATTGTGGCTCGTCAAACTAAACACAAACTTGATACCCATCGATCGGAAGCTGGGTTCATACATATTCCAGCACACATTTGTGGGGCATAAAATGGTGCCATATTGCAACATAGCTTTGGTCCAAGGAATAATGCCTTTTCAGAGATGCTCACAAATGCACACACACACCATATACCGATACATACGAGGGGCGACTGAAAAGTTTTGAGCCTAACATAGAAAGGATTAAGATATGAAGGCCAAATTTGGTCCATGAAGTCTTCATTATATCTTAATCCTACCAACCAAATTTCTTGGTCATAACAAATTTTATCCTTATTTTACAGGTTCTTGAACTTTCTGTATCAGGTGATTCATAAAAAATGGACAAAATAATCACAAAAGATGTCTTGTTTCACCAGGACAATGCTCCAGCGCATTCATCAGCGGTTGCAATGGCAACCATTCATGACTGTGGGTTCCAACTAGTTCCGCACCCACCGTATTCACCAGATCTAGCCCCACCGGACTTCCACCTCTTTCCGAAACACAAAAAAGATTTGGCTGGACAACGCTTCACCACTGATGAGGAGGTCATTGATGCTGTTGACTCCTACCTGGAGGACCAACCAAAGAACTTCTACTGCAGCAGCATAGAGGCACTACGTCACCGCTGGAGGAAGTGTGTGGACTCACAAGGGGACTATATAGAAAAATAGAGTAATAAAGTACTTCTGCCTCTCACCATCTCTTGAAGGCTCAAAACTTTTCAGTCGCCCCTCGTACATGTATACATAAATGTATGTGTGTACATGTACACAAATGCACGCAAACATGAAAAAAAAAAAAAACAGCAAGAGAGAAAGAAAGAAAAAAAAGAATCAGCTCAGCAGCTCAGAATCTAATGAAGTGTTTAAAGTTGGCGGGTCCAAGAAAACACGCGATCACCTCTTCCCTCACGATTCATTAAATTTGGGGTGTAATCAAGTTAATAGAAATGATACCACCCATATACAAACTCCTGAATATCCATGGAAACTTTCTTTCTTTCTTTTTTATCTTAAGAGGTGGGGGGGGGTTGGTTGAGAGAAGGGGAGCGGGGTTGGTGGTGCAAGGAGATGATCAAATTCAGTGACCGTTCTCTGAATATTGATTTCTTTTTTCTTACAGATTTTGCCGCCTTCCCTTTCTCACCAGCATTTTTCCTCCTCTTCTCTGCCCAGCCCTTGCGGTGCTGACTTCGGTGAGCAATTTTCGGCCGAATCGTTCTAAACGCAAGCCAAGTCATTTGTGAAATTGAAACAACACGGGGGCTATCCTGCCATGCCCCGTCACGCGTGCAACCTGGCATTTCATATAGGGGCCCCTGTCTCTAGCTATGTGGATGCACGAGCTGATCCACTCCCCCCCCCCCCCCCCCCCCCTTAGTTTGTTTTTTTTTTTTAGGGACCTTGGTGAAAATCTTCTCAGATAAAAAGGTAATGTTCATCCTACAAGGCATTATTTACCATTGCAGATGAAACAAAACCCCAGCTTTAGTGTTTCAAAATAGTTCTGTAAAGTGGGTCAGGGATAGAGACAATCAATGTTAAAATTGTAATCGTATTAATTGACGTTAAGTATTATTAAATATACAAATGTGAACAATAGTTAAATAAAAAATTGTTTCTAGAATAAGCAGTCTACAGTTTTGGTTTACTGAGAAAAAACACACCTCCTCATATTTTAGGCTTTATTGCAAAATATTTAGGCCTATTAAATTCTACATGGTAGGATTTTGTGTACAACTGACCTAAACATTTGCATCAAATGTGATAAATTGAACTTCAAAAAAAAATAATAATGATAATAAAATCACTGCTCCCAGTGATGAACAGTAGCTTTAAGAGACTTAGATGAGACTCTGGAAGAAGCAGGTTATGGAAACTGGGGCAATTAATAGATATTAACATACCCAAGCTCACACAGTCATTTCTTTTGAGATAACGATGCTAAAATGAACACAATTAGAGTATAGATTATCAACTCTACACATGGCTGGAAGTTATTCACACGCTCGCAGACAATTACAGCAAACTATTCCTGCCGACAATCCCGTGACCAAAATTTCGAATCACATTATACAGAATTCGCTGAATAAGCACAGATTTGGAAGGGCAAACATGCAGTTGTTCAAGTTGTATCATGTGTTTGGAGGTGTGTCCACACACAAGAATTACTTTAAACAGGTTTTTCGCATCGCATTGCAAGGACCGGTTTTGGAAACCGCTAATTTCCGGTGGATGTGAATGGGCCCACACTTGCAAGATGTGTGAGGGAAAAAAAAAATGTGGTTGTGCAATGTAAATTCATGGGATTAATCGAGTGTAAGTTATCAAAGTTGTGTCTGATCTAATTTGTGGTGCATGTGCTCCATTCATGCAGCGATCGCTGGTCCCTTTTCATTCTGCCAGATGGACAATCAATGGAAAAAAAAAAAAGAAGAAAGAAAGAAAAAAGAGAGGTAACACCTGGACCTTGGTCAGTAAAGGACGACACCACAATCAAATGTTCATTTCCCTTGGTCTTAGTTTGCACATACACTGAGCAAACATTGTGGCACGCAGGAATGTCTCATCGCGGTCTCTTGGTACGGTCTGAAAACAAAAGGGCTGTCCCATACCCTCCCTGGAGCAGTGTCCTTTACCCTTTTTAAAAAAATTTTTCACGCCTCATTCCAAGTCAGTGGCTGATGAAATTTGATGGCCCTTTGTCGAGTGAGAAGTGTCAATCAAGCAATATAATGTATAAGCCACGAATGAGGGTCACTGAGCCAGAGAACAAGAGAGGTAGATAAATAAAAGGTGAATCATTACCAGCTGCATGTGGGCAACGATACCAGTATTTATTAGTGACAGCCAGGGATGAGAAAAAGACATTGACAATGAGCTTTGTGGGTAGACAAATCCTGATATTCTGAATGGAGGACATGAAATGGACCATGATACCTGGCAGTCATCCCAAAGACTGTCAATCAACTCTTTACAAATAATTCACTGCACACTGACAGATAAAAATACTTGTTGCAAATGCACTGACACTCCAAAGACAAACAGGAAAAATCTGAATGAATTTCTATGAAAAATACTTTTGAAGGCATCTAGTATCAGACAAACGATCAGAAGTTAATGTCCCATGATGACTGTGATCCAGTTTTGAGCGTAATCAAAGATTACATTACTAACAAAAAAAACAAGCAAACAACAGACTAGTGACATCACAACACGCCCCTGATAAATTATGTGGATTTCTAGGCAAGCTTTTACACTGTATGCTATATTCACTTCACATACAGCTGCTCTTGCAGTATGTGGCACCCATTGCATTCCGTGATTATAATATGACGATTTGTCAAATTTCTCAAAAATTTACGGAATTTCTTGAAAGCCTTTTCAAAAATTGATGGACCACTCTCTGGGGGACCTGACTCCAAGCCCCTTCAACGATGCTTTCTTTCATGTAACTACAGTCTCAATATAGACATATTACTTGATGTTTGATTTCATTACATCTAATGTATGTAAGCTATATATTTAGCGAGTCTAAATTTTCACAAACCGGGACTTCCAGACGATTTCGCAAGCGGTTAAATTCGCGACCGTGGAATACAATACCGAACGGAGCCTTTGGTCAAGAAATGGGCCAATCTTGAAAATTAGGCACTAAATCCACATTTCAAATGTGATTTTTGTGCCTATAGTATAGATCACTTTTTTTCCTTCTCTTGTATTCAGAATGGAATTCAAGAAATGTCAAATATGCAAAAGACACATATTAAACTTTATCTCAAAGAAAAAAAAAGTGTAACTTTGGCACTGCAAGAAATATGCATCCTTATCTACGAAAAGTGAAAGCTGTTTATGATGAGACACCATACAAGGCAACACACAGCGGTTCGGTGCCTCAGTGGACCGAAGCAAATTTATCTCCCCTGTTGACATTTCACGTTCCACCGTATCTGATCAATACATGCAATAAGGGCACTATCTCCTTGAGGTGATATTAGATACCATACATTCGAGTCGGTTTGTCTGTGTGTGTGTGTCTCTCTCTCTGTGCATGTGCATATGTGTGTGCAAGGCAGCCTTCATTATTAGACCATACCATTTTTTATTTTTTATTTTTTGCATATTGCAAACATATATCATGCAAAACTGTCTGTACTTTGTTTCAATTTGGCTCTGCAAGGGCTACAAAAGCTATCAAACAGAACACAAACTTGTGACAAACTTTTTGGATATACGTCTTAAACATCAAACAAGGATGTGACTGTAGAACTGGCAATCTTGAGCAAAGTCAGTTTGTGGCCAAACAAGAAGTGGATGTAAACAAGAAGTTGATGTAAACAAAATTGAAACAGTGTTGTCCATTAAACAAGCTGTCTTCAGGCAGTCAGATATGTTACAATTACACATGATAGGAACATCTAGTTTTGTTAGTCAAAGACCCCGTTTACAGTGGACAAAAGGCCACCCTTGGGTAGGCCCGAAGCAGGCCTTCATTTTGATGTAAATGCATGAAAATCAAAATGTGGTACCAAAGGCTAGGCTGGCCCGATGCCTGCCTTTTGTTCATGTAAATGCAAGCGGACCCACATATGCAGCCAAAAGAAGAAGTTTAGGGCCTACATGTGAAAGGAAACTTCACTCGCCGGGCGCGACTTGACAAGGTAGTATAAACGCATGAAAATGTGGGGCTGAGTACCGCAACGTAGGCAGGCCGCGATCCGGCCTCAAGCCGGCCCACCACTGTAAATGGGGTCAAAGTCATTTTTTTTTCCATGACAGATATTCCACCAGTAGGCCTAATTACTGAAATTTCAGCCTCTCAGCGAGAGATTCTACATTGATATCATTTCAGTTTTACTCAAGTCTTCTACATTACAGATCCACTGAGAGATATATGGAAAACTCTGTGGTGTTTTTTTTTTTTTTTTGAACAAGGGGTTTCTTTATTGAATGCTTAAATTATAAGATCCTTCTCGGGGCAAGGCATATAATATAAAATCATCATCAAAGGACTCCCTCTGTAGAAGGCAACCAACCTCAAAAGGGGTTGTGGTAAAACACTGGCTCGGGTTCCAAGAAAACTCCAACCTACTACTCTACATGATAGTCTGTGTGAGTACGCACGGCTGTGGACCCACTGTACTTTTTGTACAGTTCCGCAAGACAAGGGGGGGGGGGGGGTTGCAGGGGTTGCAAGGGGGCACGTGCTCACCATGCCTGTCCACACAACTTGACGTTTCTCATACATGCCGATCCTCAAAATCGGAACCGACACATTCACAGCAGTACAACAGATGCAGCCATCACGCGACAAGAAATGGAATGGGGGGGGGGGGGAGGGAGAGAGAACAAAATATGAGTGAGAGAAAATAAGATGGACGAAAAAGCACACACATTGAACTGAAAACAAACAACAACAACAACAAAACAAGGAAGGAGAGATAAACTGGATAGAGAGAGAGAAGTAAGGGGGGAAAAAAAACTTCAAATGAGCCATCCCAAGTTCAGGAAATTGGCGAGTAATTTTCTCCTCTAATATTATTGCACGCTTAGGGGAGCTTTCCAGCGGGAGGTACCGCGGGACTGACAAATCGGGCGATGCGACTTTCTCAGCAAGCCCCATCGCCCCACAAAAAAAAAATAATAATAAAAATAAATGACATGCAGCGGTGGGAAATATGAAATGTCAATAATTCACACAGAGCGGACTTGACCGTCCAGCGCCAACGGCTGGTGGCAAGATGGAGCAAATTGGTGGACCTCAAGGCAACATGGAATCTCTGATTTTGACTCCACCTCTTCTTTAATCCCAGGGTGCGCATTCTGTATTATTGTGGCACATTGAACCACGTGCAAAAAAGTGGAAGATGACATTTTGTCAAACTCCCCATGGAGATGTATGTTCAAGGTCGAGAAAAAATAAAAGAGCAGAATGTGCATCCACTTTTGCATTTCTCCTATTAGTCTTTGTTGTTGTTGGTGGTGGTGGTGGTGGTGGTAATATAGTGGTGATGTGCACTATCAATGATCAAAGCCTGGAAGTAAATGGGCATGATTTTGTGAAAGACTGATAATGGTAAATCCCACCAAAATTAATGATACCGCCCAACTTCTTGAAACAATTCTTCTTTGTAACATACAGTGTAATCTGAGGGGCAAAAATGTAAATATCATGCTACACTCATAGTTTTTGATATTCTAGAATAAACATACACTGTAATTGACTATTTAAAGAACATTAATATCTGACAAAATCTTTCCTGCCATGATTATCATAACATATCAAAACTCATATTCATGGATGGTACAATAACTTGAGTTTCATGACAGGTGACTAAATGTACAATGTTTGCGAACTTCATTTAAAGAAACAATCTGTTTGAAGCACCTTACACCTACCAGCCAATCCTGTTGCAATATCAGCATAACATGACATTCTTGAAATCATGGTACAGTGTATAGAATTATACAGCACAGCTGCAGCAGAACATTGAAATAAGGAGTCAGTAAACAATTTTCATTTTCAACTGTGAAATTTAGTTGATCCAGAAAGTTTGATGTTCTAAAAAAGGCTGGAAAATAGTGTGTGACATCACAGACATGTACTCCTGTCCTAACCTCAAATCAGAGCTTGTTTGATAAGAGCCTGTAGGACCTTTACAAGGGCTCATATGTTTGATAACCTGTGCATCGACTTGCTGGTATTAAAGCACACAGCATCAGTAACGCCAGTATCACCTACTGCAGGTACTGACAATCGGCCAAGCATTCACCTCTACAAAGGCGAATCCTTTGTAGAGGTGTTATAGGTGCTGTAGGTGTGGTTAAAGGGACTGTACAGTACTGGTTGAGGTGGGATTCATGTTTTGAACATTCCTAAGTGAGATAATGAGTAACCTCTTATGAAATATGAAAGAGCATGTAGTTTTACGAAGGATTCAACGTTTATTTGATGAAAATTGGTTTTCAAATGGCAGAGATATCCAAAAAAGTGATAATAATAAAAGGGGACAGGCCACGCCTTTTATTAGGATCTCCTTGTTTCACCTTGTTTTGGGATATCTCAGCCATTTCAAAACTGATTTTCATCACATCCTGTACGAGCTGAAATTTTCGCGTACAGGTATTTTCACAAATTGCTACTTGGAGGACATTTTCACGTGTTGTTAATTTCGCGGTTGCGAGAATCTACTGAACTTAGAGCGGTTACACACGGTCAAAAATTCGTCATTTGAATGATGATTCCAGTGAAAAATAATTCTAATGACGAATTTTTAGCACGTGTGAAAGCAAATTAGAATCACGAATGCTAATCACAATCACGAATTCAAATTCTAGTCCGGAGGTGAATTCCAGTGAAGTTTCACTCAAATTATGGTGCGAAATTTGCGTGTGTAATGCTTGACCTCCAAAACATCTTTTGAGGGGCGGAGCTTACGTGACCTTTCAAGCACTTCCGTAGATAATACACGCTATAGAACCTCGTTGTTTTGATTGACAAGTCACCAAGGATTATGTAACGCCTTCGCTCAAGAATTCGAATTCTAATCACGTGTTGTTCTTTTCACGTGTTGTTATTTTCGCGGTTCAAAGGCGATTCGCGAAAATAAAACCACCACGAAAATTTCAGCTCTTACAGTAAACTTTTGATACCCCTTAGAATTGCATGCTCTTTGACATCTCAGAGTGGTTTCTGAATATCTCGCAAAACATTAAAAGCTAAATCAGGGGTCGCACTTAACTTTATTTTTAACTAGCCAGGCGGACCACTTAGAATCAATTTTGACACTGTAGCAATATTTTGGCTAGCCAGACGGACTAGTAACTTTAGAATTTTACGATTTTTAGCTAGTCCGACGTGATTTTGGGTGGCCAATGGCCAGCGGACCATCGCCAATTTCGAACCCTGCAAATCCTCACCTCAACCAGAACTGTACACACCCTTTAATATTCATGCCCTTATCACACAAAGAGGAGGTGTGAGTGAGGAAGGGGTTGGAGGAGGAAGAGGCGTGGGGGCTACCTGGGTGCGAGTTTGGGGAAGTTACTGGAGATGGAGGCAAATTGTCTGGGGTGCATTTTTGCCAATGAGCCCTTGTTGGGTCCTCCATCTTCATCTTCATTAGCTCTAACACCTCCCAGCATCCCTGGAGAAGAGAGTCAGAGAAAGTACCGTCCTAGTCTTCATCAGGTTTGTCTCAAATTGTTGACACGCCGCTTCCTAAAGTTTCACGCTGGGCGGTGTCAAGAGGAGAAACTCACAGGAGAAATTTGCTCTACACGTGCCCGAGCCTTGCTTAGTCTAGCTCACTTAGGAGGTGGGAGAAACAGCAATGTTTGTTTTTCCTTCCATCTCAAATTTATGAACCAGAAAATCCAAAATGATGAAGAAATTATTGTCATTTACACCTAAAATGCTTGTGTTAGAGGGATGTGACAATGTGTATGTGTGTGTGTGTGTGTGTGTGTGTGTGTGTGTGTGTGTGTGTATGTTTGAACAAAGAAAGTTTCCTCTTGTCTGAAATTAGCTGTTCTCACTGACCTCTTCTGCATTATAACTCGCTGGAACCATGGAGCTACAAACGTTGTAGCTCCATGCTGGAACTGAGGGATTTGGAGTGTCTTCAACAAGACTGCACAGTCACAGCACACCATGAGAAAGCATGAAAGAAACACACATACCAGATAGGGCAGCTGTTATGAAAAGGGCACAAAGTTTGGTATTAAGTGACCACAACAACACAACAAGGAATGATTAGTGAATGTTCATGGAAATATTTGGGTTGTTCTGGTCTCCCATTTGAACAAGTGGTATAATCATTTCACAGTGAGAACCCTGATACACAAATTTAAATGGTCATCCAACTCTGATTTTCACCATCCCATGAGTCACATTGGTCATCACCGAAGAGCCACAAGTATTGCCAGTTAAATGCATTTCATGCTAAGCATCCTAGAAAAGTCTAGAATGAAAGACTACCGACAAAACACTGCTGTGCACCACGCTTTCTTTCTGATGCGAAAATTGGAATCTAGCTGGATTTCACGGCTAAATATATAAGGGCCCATTGGGGTTGTATTTCACCCCTTCCAAATTGTTGGCTGACAGGCTGCGGTCCCCCAATGGCTCTGGCACTGCGTGACCCCCACCAGTCCTTGGACCCACTCCTGCACCAAATGTTTAGTTAAGATTTGCTGCAGGTCAGAGGTCAACCAGATCATGTGACACCCATGGTTTCCCTTTCTCTCAATCAATACGTCCACATTTTCTTCTCGCTCATTTTCTTCTACCCAGTTTACTCTAGCCGTCCCCGGCGCTGCCTGCACCCAAAGAAACTGGAGGAATGAAGCTAGCACATTCATTCCAGTCTCCTATTATTCATGCTTCTGCAAATGAGGTGCAGGCACAGCGAAACACAATAAAAAAGAGAGGGCAAAAAAATGAGTGAAGAAAGAGCAATGAATGCTATTAATATCCTCTCTATCAGTATACAATACAATCATACCCACATTCACAATGTCTAACTAAAATTTTTGCAAAATATCTCATTTTGCAGACTATCACTTATCAGAAGAAAAGCCAGGAACAAATACAAAGATAAATCAATATCCTTTTTTTTTTGGGGGGGGGGGGGAATGGGAGAAAAAGAAAAACTTGTGCCAAGTCTTTTATTAAAGAAAAAAAAAAAGAAGGTTGATATAGTATCACTTGTGTGAAAATGAAGTGTGTAGGATGATTATGAAAAAAGTAAGACATGATAATTCTGTTTGTCTCATGGACTTGAAAGTGATATTGAAAAAAAAATATTTACCACAACCCACAATGTCAAAACATGAATAATTAATACCACCTGCCCTGCTTACAACAGGCAATCTCAAACTGTTGGGGAAGCAAAATATTAGCCTCATTGCCTATGAGGGAGTTGTTCATTTCAAAGAGAAAACTACTCTGAATGACAGCACTTTTAACAAGAGTTACACTAAAGCGGCATACTAGTATAAATCTGGGCTTAGTCACCCATTAGAGATGAGAAAGCTAAATATTTTCAAGTGGTTGTGGCATTCAACATGAAGTAGTTACTGTAAATGTTAATATTTTCGCGTGATTAATTTTTTGTGCTTTGCGGCTCAAAAACATATTCGTGGGTTCTTGAATTCGCGCTGCACTATTGCAAAACCATTCAGAATGTGCAGAGAAAATTGTGAAGATATTTTTGCGGGTTTCAGAATTTGCGCCAGCCAGAAGTAGCTAGAAATACGTGAAAATCAATGTACCATGAAAATTTCTGCTTTTACAGTATCTGTTATATTAACATCATATCAATCTTATAAACATTAAGAATATAAGATATCAAATAATAGGTAAATCTATATATCATGTAGGCCTATATGTAGGTACATGTATTTCATCCTACATGCAAGAACAATCTTGATAGGAAGTATTAGATATTCAGAATTGTCAAATTGCTAACCTGTTTATTTGCAAGGGGAAAAAATAATAATCTACCCAAGCACATATTCTGCGTAAAACATATGAATCTGATTCTTAAGTGATTTCAGTTTTAGGCTTCTACAATAGATAGTTCAATCTTCAAAAAATAGAAGAGGTTATGAACTTTATCATTCGGATGTGTGATTCTACACTCTCTTTTGATAATCTGAGATCATTTATGTACTTATCCAGGAGTGTGTACAATATAATACACATCCTGATGATAGTGCAAATCACGTATGTTGTAAGTACATTATGCTCTTCTGCATGATATTCAATCCACAATGAAAAATTCCCAAACATATGGGAAATCTTGGCATTTGTATTTGTGTCCTGGCTTTGACAAGAGTCAGTTCCTTCCGTGACCTCTGCACAGAAGTGATGGAACGCCGCCGCTGATGTCAAGAATCGCAAGCAACTGAAGGAAGGAGGTAGGACGACCTGAAGATGGGAGGAATACCAACCACCATATGGTGCGAAGTCCAACAGTGTCAAAGTTTGGTGTAATGTTCGCAGTCATAACCATCAGTCATTTGTTTCAACATCCCTCACCCCCCCCCCCACCCACAAACACACACATACACACATTCACTCCAATTCACTTATGTTGTTTCTCTTAATATGGTTTAAAACAACCAGAAATCTAGAGTTTGGTGTAATGTAAACACAGTTTCAACCATTTTCATTTATCTTTCCCTCTTCCAATGCATATTTTCCATCATCATGTTATTTCAAAGATCAGCTTAGGCAATTTTTTCTTCTTCCTCTCTTTTTCAAACTGTTGATAAGATGAAAGAAGAAAAATGATCTATGGGATTTGATGCCCATTTAGACTTCATGTCTGATTGGTCCCAAGCGAACAGAGGTGGTGGTCTAACTCTCTCCACAGAAAAGGGGTGCATGCAATGCACCCTACTCTTTTCTTGTGAAAGTCTCTCATACAAATTTATGGAGAGAATAGGAATAATGATGAACACATTACACTTCAAATTGACAGCAAGACAATAAAAATACCTGCAGAGTATGTTCATGGATGTTTTCTTTGTTTTGTTTCCTTGTAACCAATGAACAAATGTTTGTCTGTCACGAGAATGTGTTGACCTAACCTCAATTTTCCGTCTTTTAAGGGGAAGAGGTGCTTGACCAAGCTCAAGTTTCTGAAATCACATTGTGACAATGCAACACACCAATAGCCTAATCGAAAACTAATGGGCGATTCAAAACCCCGGCTGCCATGTCTAATCGCTCACCGACTCGCTTGTATGGGGGGAGGAAAAAAAATAAAGACGGATTGAATAATGCTCACAATGAGAATCAGGGGGACGATATGATGGAAGGGGGAAATGCATACCCTGGAGAAAAGCAAATCCTGCATTATTAGTCAGTACAGTAATGATGATGAACTGTACCATTGCCACAGCCAGATACATTTTTCTCCCCCTTTCAAAACCAACTTCCCATCAATCAAAGTCTTGGTTGTTCAAGCTGTCAGAGTCATTTCAAAGCGCACGCCTGGGTTCGGATCATCCCCCTCCCCCTCTCTCTTCAGCTCTTTCTATATTATGATGCCCAAAAGAAAAGATTCAGGTCGCCTATTTAAAAGCACCCCAGCGTGAAAACAGATGAATGGGACTGATATGGCTGTGGTTGTAAAGCCCCAGCCATAACTCAGGGTCCTATTGTTGGCAACAATGACATTTCTCAAGAGTTCATCAAACATCCCGCATGATCAAGCAACAAATTTACAAACCGTGTATCCCATCCTTGTCCTGCATTTTTCAGGTCTAAAATATCCACAAAAATGAAAAAAAAAAACAACCACTGTTCATTCAATTACATTCAAAATAATGAAATATTCTCTATGCGTTAAGTAAACTCCTTTTCTCTTTTGAGGGATATACAAGATGAGTTTAGTTGTAAGGAGAATGATCTCTTGTATCACATGATCAGTTTTTCACCATCGTAATATTGGCAAAATAACAGACTGTGGGTAAAAAAACACATATCAACAAATAATGATGAGTTCCTAAAATACTATGGTCTAGGTATATGATTGAGTGTTGGTTTTCAGAACATGTCCACCTTTCTGAGACTTCTTATGGTTGTTATCCCCAAAGTCCATCACAAAGTGTACCAACAATTTGCATCCCAAAGAGAAGCTTTTGTGTGACAGTTTGCACAATATGTTTTTTGGGGGTTTTTTAATATATAAAGATTATTCCACTGTTTGGATTGTGCTTCTTCAGCCATCAGAAAACCAAACAATTCAGAGTTATCTTTGCCCTTTCTGCCCAGAGAACAAAACTTATATCAAGTCTCAGAGTTCTTTAAGAATTGATAAGATAACCTTACTTTCCATTGCATAGATAACTCATTCCACCTCTGGACAATCTCACAGCAGATGTGTAAAAAGGATGTACTGTCAGACCAGAAATTTTTGCATTATATATATGAAACTTCTGCAAATTTTGCAAAGAGCCAAGATTCGCAATAGTATCATGCCGCGAACAAGGCCATCGGGCTTCAATTTGTGACAGCTTCATACTGCCAAAGTTCCTGGTTTTACAGTACTGCAGGTGTCACCTATACACATCTAAACATCTCAAAATGATGCATCTTTGGGACACATGCTTGTACACTGATCATGTGTACAGCTATCGAGACATTCAGGTAGTTTGAATTCCTCAAAACGCAGTCATTAACAACCTCTTTTAAGACGTTCAGTAGCAGGTAATTGGAGGAAAAATAGATTATAATCTTTATCAATTCATCCAGTTGCAGCACCGTCAGCAGGCGCACAAAGGATGAGAATGATGAATGTGCATCTCCTGGCCCCGATACATACGTCACTGCAAACTCTGGGAGCGGTGACACGGCATTGATTACCACATTAAATTGTCAGCATGCCCATTTTCCAGTCTTCCGCTGCCAAAATATCTAAAATCTTAAGACTCGCAAAAAGCTCGTGAACACATCTGGAGTTAAGGATCTGCAATGTCCTCTATTTATTGGTATGGCAAAGACCTGCACCATTTAGTGACAAGAAAGCTCCACCTACATGACTGAATGAATACAGTATCATCAAATGGTGACTGTGACAAAATTTTAATTCATATAAAAGTGAATATTTTTAAGTTAATACTTTTTTTTTGCACTTGATTTTGACTTTATCACTTCAGCTTTATACATGCATATCGTCGCTGGGGCGACAAGACCTCGTATCTGAAATTTTGGTGAAAATGATTTTTTTGGATTAATGGTCAGATAATCTGTTAAGTGATGCCCTGTCCAAATCCTAGCTGTCTTACCTAAAAAATGAAGCCACCACGGCATTTCAAAGGAAAGGCTCTCCCATTTGATACAGTGCTTTGACTGCCATGGTTTTTTTTTTTTTTTTGCTCTCCTGAAAATTTGACATTTTGTAGATACAAGGTCTTGTCGCCCCAGCAACAATTTATTTGTGTGTATGTGAGTGTATGTGAGTGTGTGTGTGTCTGTCTGTCTGTCTCTCTGTCTCTCTCTCTCTCTCTCTGATCATAACCCATGCTTGAGCACCAATCGCTGTTTTTAATTTTTTGTTTCTTTATGCAATGCAAACATGTGAGCAAGTCAAGCGTGACCCGTGGCTGCGACTGTAAAATTGTTTTCCGATTAGCAAACAACAGCACATACATGGTCGACTGGTCGAGGAGAAAACGCAGTTTTCTTCTAGATTTTCTTTATTCCTGTTAATAAATAATACCATTTCAACACTGTTGTTTACACTTGTACAATTGAGGAACTTTCTGTGTTTTCCCTGTTTATCCACATCCTCTCTTTACAATGGAAGGAGATACTAATTGAAGAGGGGATAGACACAATACACATTCAACTAGATGGAATTCTATTTCCTCGACTCTAAACCATATATTTATTGGCACAAGTCAGGATCATTGTAGGCTGCTACGGGATAACCTTCCATGCTTTACGAGTGAGAAATAGGTCCTACTGCCTCTCATGAGCAGATATTAAACCTGCCATAATGCTTTGGCACATCACTTCTTTATTGTTTTGACTTGTTTTGTTTTGTTTTGGTTAGGTTATTACTACCAGCAGATAAATAGCTTTGGTCATGTCTATTCAACTGATATAGAAAACAAACTAACCATCGCTCATAAAATGCTTCTGAACAGTGCCCTGTTTATGAAGAGTTAAAATTGATTATCTAGTTGATTTCAAGTGTAAGTCTATGGCAGCCTGTGTGGTAAGGAAATTTAAAATCGATTTCATCTTTTGATAAAGCAGGGCCCAGGACTACAAATATAAGAGAATTGTGTTCAATACCTATACATGGTATGAGAGATAGCAGTGAGTCTATACCACTGCAGTGCCACTCGATTTTTAACAGGTATTTTCACCCATAAACATGGTGTAAAAGTGATTGGCATGAAGTCCACTAAATGGTCTGACCGCTGGTAATTGAGTGTTGAACTATCTCATGTGCGTAGCTCATCATTTATTGTTCTGTCGGCTAAGTGTGTCCTCTTAATGACACATTTCACCAACTGCCCTGTCAGAGTTATGTAATAATCTATAGATGGCCCTGTCCATGAGGATTGGCTAGTCTCTGGTTCCAGGCCGCTGGAGCGGGAAATTCTTCCCTTTCACGACGACGAAGGACCCTCTCGATCCGCGCGACCCCAACGAGAGGAGGAATGGTCCAGGGCTTCTGGAGGTCCGAACGCACGCAAGAGCGGGCAAGAACAAAAGGAAATTGACTTGTCTGTTTCTACGAATGGAATGACATAACAGTTTGAGTTGGCATGTTTCGGGTAGGCAGTTAAGGTATGCCAGTCACACCATACCTCTGCAGCCGAGATCATGCTGGAATGGGATGAGATTATTGATTGTGTGTAGTGAGAGACAGCGAGGGGACTACGGGATGGTCCCTCATAGAATCCATGTAACTTCCCCAATGCTTCCAAAGAAAGGTCAGGGAGAGTACAATGGGAATTAATTCCTCATCAATGAATGCAGCTGCTAAACTACATGTGTATTACAATGTATGGCATTTATGTCTGCAAGATACAGTCATTACAACACATTTGATGTTCTCACATAATGGCAAGAAAGGAAGGAATGTCATTTGTGTGAACAGACCCCCTCCCCTCCCCTCCAAAGCCTGAAAAAGAAAAAGAAATCTTCCATAAGCCAGAGTTCACAATGCTAGGCATACATACCTCCTCGTTGTTTGATAAGAAAAAATGTGTATTGAAAAACCCTGTATCAAATATGATTCAATAAGCCTGTGTATTAGAAGGAATGCAAAATATATACTGTTAGATACACCCTATATACCGCTTTGAGAAATCAGTTCCGTTTATATCACATAGAAATTACAAAAGATAAAAACTGATGATTTGCTATGAATCTATACTGAAAACTACTAATCATATCCAACACTGTAGCAGCTGGTCAAGCATTCTCTACTTGTGAAATTCTTGGATATTCATCACAGATTACAGCAAATCTTCTCTTCTTTCAAGCATATCTAAAAGTGCTTAACCTCTTTATCTTATTGGGCAATAATAGCACGTAGGCAAACGGAATGACACAAATTAAATGCCCTGTACGCTGGAAATCTTAATTCCTGAGATCAAGTTATTCATGGGCATCCAGAGCTGGGAGATTTCTGGCATGCATCCATAATGAAATGACAACCCATGCAGGCTCATATCCTTTACAAACACAGTTCCCCCCAACACCGAAAAAGACCAAAAAGAATGTTCCTCGACCTCGGACCACAGAGCTACCGATCAATATCTCTTCGAGGGAGATCGACCAGTGCCCTATGTCACCCCAGCCCAACAATGGGCTAATTACTAGCAATCAGTCACAATGAGACAAATACCAATCACATGTCAATAACTCACATGTCACAGTGAGCACATTTCTTTTTTGGATTGGGGGGGGGGGGGGTGGGGTCAAGAGGCAAGAGGGGAAATAAACTGTGACAATGATATTCTCAAATAATATGTAGTTATTACCTCTGCAGCTGGTAAGAGGGAACAGCTTCCTCAGTGAGGAAAAATCAGATGCAAAAAAAAAATATACTAGAACAGTATAGCTATACGATGAATTTATACGTCTCAACACTGACTTATGAAACGACGTATAACAAAATGATGTTAAGACATAGCAAAACAACTGTCAGAGAATTGTTACGAACTAGAACTCATTAACAAATCAGCATTCCATCGTGTCCATTGTGCGTCTGAACGTATGGCGACCATAGAATGGCATAATTGGGCGGGGCTTAATTGGAGGGCACACGAAAGGTGACCCCACACCTGTCACTCATGACCAGAACAGAATGCACAGTGAGAAACTGCACATCTATACATTTTCCATTCTAACGGTCAAAATTAGCGGTCTGTCGGCGATACAATGATTCTTTATACATCATTTCTTTATCAAGTTTTGGTATAAACTGGCTTGTGTCTGAACAGGGGGTAAGGCAGGCAGTATTATTCTCACTTTATTCCTAGCTCTACCCACTTCTCCTCAACCACTCAGCTTTCACTAGTTTGAAATATGGCTAATGTCAGGTTGCCCTACGAACCAAACTGTGACATTTAAAAATAAAAATGCATGACAGTTGCTATGCAAATTCTCCACCAGAAAGTATGAAGAGGTCCTTCATTTGTTGAAGCTCCTTCATGTGTTATATCTTCAAGGGTGTCATCATGATAAGACCAAAAAGAAATGCTGGTATATCAGGAGAATAAAAATCATGTTCTTCTCAATGCAATGAAGTCTTCTTTCTTGAATTTGTGATGGCTGCATTTGGTTGGATTTCAATACTTTTTTGAAAACATACAGACAGAAGATTTCCAAATTGCTGATAAATTTACAGGTACTGCTGTAGCAGCCCTCACTGGCATGGAGAAAGGGTGCTCACTGTAGCTGTACTACAAAAGTTTAGCCAAAGACAGAAGACTTTGCTATTTCCTTGAATGGAAACAGTGGAACAAAGGCTATTGATTACTGAAACTCTGAGCAAAGTTCAACGTGTTGTTAAATTGGAAAGTTCTGAGTATTTGACCGTGAGACAGTCATCCATAACGGCAAACTGGAGAAAATTTGGTTTCGATCATCTAACTTGGGACGTCACCTTGACGTCAATGGGGGCGACATTTGCAAAGGAACTAGAAGCAAAAATATTTCGGTACGCAAGTGTGCAAATATTTGTTACTGTGCATTGAATTTTCAGTAAGTATTACAATGGTGGATCTATTTTTAAAGGGGAAGGCTAGTAACTGATCAGTGGGAATCAGTGGAAATGCTGGGAGATGATTGTTCCAATCCTTATGGGATTCATTCAAGAGTTCATTGTATATCTATTGTTGTGTGAAAATTATTTGCTTCAGAACGGTCTCATATTCAAGTAATGTGCAGATTAATGCTCCGTCACTGACCAGGGACGCTAACCTGGAAGCATTAAACTGCACATTACTTGAATATGAGACCATTCTGAAGCAAATCATTTTCACACAACAATAGATATACAATGAACTCTTGAATGAATCCCATAAGGATTGAAACAATCATCTCCCAGCATTTCCACTGATTCCCACTGATCAGTTACTAGCCTTCCCCTTTAAGATGGTATCATTCTCTGCAATCCTGTAGTTCATGGTATGAAAAAAAAAGTCCTTAAGTGCAAAATTCTGCTATATTACAGTTGTAGTAACAAACAGACAAAAAAAAGACTAGAACAATAATAACATACCACAGATCAGTTTAAAATCTAAAACATGGATAATTGAACACCCTGCACAAAGTAAGCCTTTCACAATGTGTTGTTGTTGTTGTTGTGTGTGTGTGTGTGTGTGTGTGTGTGTGTGTGTGTGTGTGTGTGTGTGTGTGTGTGCATGTTTTTTAAAGGCATGTTCCCTTATACACACACTGATGCAACATACAGACAACAAAAACACCAACTTTCCTGTATCAAGTCGGTGGTAAAAACATTGTATTTTCATCTATCCCATGCTTCCCATTAACAAGTTTTTTGGGGTTTTTTTTCATTGTGATTGCAAGCTGTGTCCACATTAATACGAAATGCAAACTGTTTGTCCTAATGTATCTTACCAACACATAAAAAATTACAATTTATCTCCTTATCAAATTCAAAGAAGTATTTCTCTCCAAAATTTAGGCAAAATTTGTACAGACTATGAAAAAAAAAATGATACCATGACTGAATTTGAGACCAATGCTATTGTGACTGTCTCCTGACCTGACAGCGCAGTGTCACTGCCATATTTTAACTCGTTGACCATCGGGATGACCATTCCAATGAAATTCATAATTTCTTACACTATTTCATAGTTTTTATTAGTGCAGCCAGTCCGTTAGGGGGCTGCAGTGCTGAACAAGTAGTCTTCCCTTTGCAGACCATGCCACAGTGTATAGGAAGCTACTCTTGAGGTTCTAAACACCAGTAGGCCAAGGCCCTAAATGAAAACTTTTCAGGATATCAGCAGCACACTGAAGTCAAAGCTCCTTCCACAAAATTGAATTCAACTCCACTGCCTCTCAATGGACATCGTACATGCACTGCCGATGCAAGAAATGATTACAATGATGTGACCGTTACCACTCTCTTCCTCGCCATTTGCACCATTGGGCTTCCCGGTGTCTGAGAAGTGAGACTAGGCCTTAAGCAGTCTCCAAGGCTAATGAGCTGGGATCATTCTATTCTTCTCCTGAAGCCCTCAATAACATGTCAATCAATGTTCCATCAGGCCGCGTCTCATCTCTCCCTTGTTCTCTTGCCAATCATGACGATGAGCAGGATTCCATACTCCAGGAAAAGAAAAGAGAGTGAGCATGAGGAAAGGAACAAGAGCATGTCCAGCTACAAAGAAGAAAAAAAAAAGCAGAGAAAAGAGCAGAAGAAAGCAGCTTGTTGGGACAATTGATAGTGGTCAGTTCATCCAAGCTGGACAAAGCCTCTCAAACCTATTGAGGCAGGCACTGATGACTGGCAAAGCCCATAATCGCCATGCACTGCTGGCGGAGCGGCTAGGACAGTGGGAATGGATCCCTGTCCTGAATCTTGGCCCCATGTTCAGAAGGTCCCCTGCACTACTTGCTAAGGGTCTCAAACCCCTGGGGCCCATTCTGTCACTTGGGTCCCAGTTAACAATACTGGCCCTACATAAATACTTGCTCAAATTTCTTGACACACATGATAAACTAAATCCATGTAGGCCTAGTTCTTTCATGGGGGACTAGTGCAGTCCTATGTAGGACCTACAATAATATACAAGAGTGCAGTCTGATGTTTCAAGCTGTCATACATTTCCTTTTTTTTTGTTAACTTGAAAAAGAAACAAACAAACAATCAAATCACAACTTGCACAATCATTATATGCCTGACAAATATTCGTCTGTGAGTTTGTGCATCCACAGATATGGACAAGATAACAGGTGTATGGGACCAAAAGGTGAACCTCCCAACAGCAATTTTGTGGGTAAAAAGGCCCAGACCGCACAAAGTGGACAATGCTCAGCACACACTGGTCTGGCCTGCCACTAGTGCCTGCAAATCCCCAACACGTTTCCCCAAATGTAAACATAGCCAACTCAAGGGCGGGCAAACAAGAGGGGGGGGGGGGGGGAACAACCAAAACTCCCATAAACAAGAGAAGCTATGGATGGAGTACATATTAAATGTGTAAAATGGCCAACTCCACAAGCTGTTGTATACTTGTAATGCTGGTTCTATACACATAGAATGTTATGTTGGGTTCTTCCTATCCTCAATCAATCATTGTCCCCCCCCCCCAAAAAAAAAAAGGACAAAAGAATGGACATTTCACCTACAATCATATAGGCCCTATTTACCAAGGCCTGATGAGAGTTATACTCCATTTAAAAAAATCTACAACATGGTCTTTCTCTGCAGAAAAGTGATAGGCAGGATTATTTACGTAAAATAACAGTCCTGTGATAAATGCAGCTTTTCTGAGGTATACTTCTGGGTCATGTTTGAAAGCCTCCATTTATAATACTTTTTATCAATCATTCTATGATTTCATTCAAAATTCACTTCTCTGTTTACATGTCACTGCTCATACTTAAAGTTCTCTTTATATCTTTCACTGAGTAACATTCTACGAAATGCAGACCATAATTCTAAACTAGGTCACTGGGTCCCACCCCCCCCCCCCCCCCCCATGTACTCACAGCGTAACCCTCTGGAATAAATCAATCTTTCTTTCTTTTTTCTGCAGCATTATCTTGCAACCATATCATAATAAAACAGGTGACATTCACTCTGGCTTTTAGATGAGTTTCATAGAGAAATGACTATGAGCTATGACAATATGTTTTACGAGCTGTCACCGATTCCTTCAATTCTGTTGTGGAATGGCGCTGGAAGCTGGGATCTTCAGCAAAGAAAAAAATAGAAAGAAAAAAAAACGCACAAAACAAACAAATAAAAAAACTGCAAAGATGCTGCAACTGTGTTGCTTATCTACAATGAGGCCAAATATATAAATCATAGGATTTTTACTGCCATTCAGAAGCTTTCATCTTTTGTCTGTGATATCTTTGTTTGATGAAGCTCATTGTCCATGAAAAAAAAAAGTTTTCCCCCTGTGTTCAGACCACTGTATGAGTGTGCATGAGTATATACAACATGTATGCTCACATGCAATAGTCCCATAGTTGCAAAGTCCGAGTGCCGCCTATTCAGCTACGGCCCTAACAAGTGCTGAGATTTATGAGTTGATTTACGGTGTGCTATCATCGCCCACAATATATCCAGGTGCAATGAACCTAGATTGGGATTGCGTCTGAGTGGCCTTATCTGATAGCATGTTATACCTATGTTGCCTGCAAACCAGCCAAGGGTAATTGTTGATGGATTTCACGCCATATCGTGCATCAGGCAATTAAATAGCATCATAAAAAACATAGGGCAGAAAGATTGCTTTTGTATCAATGCACAAACTTCCAAGCATACACCGCATCCGTCTCTACTATGTCCAGAAACTTGAAAGCATGCATCTGCATCATTTCTAATGGGAGATAGGGATTTGTATTAGATGCATTTCCCTGAATGACAGTCATATCTGTTTGTAGTGTTTTACTGTAACCATATGTGTCATGCTTTCTTCTTCAGGATCAAACCACAAGAATAGTTGCATTCAAAATGGGTTTATACCCACCATTAATGCTACAAATACATTGAACAATAAATAAAAGACAGTTACAGTGTCAGAGGCACAATAGAAGTACTTCATACCAGCATTTCACCTCTCTACTTACTGTATACGCTGTAATTTTCGCGTACATAAATTTTCGCGAATTGCTGCTGTCACACATTTTCGCGAGTGGTTAAATTCGCGATTGGGGGACCAGAGAAAATATGAAGTGGCAAAGAAAGTGTGAATTTTCAACTTACTAGCAAATAAGAATGATACTAGTTATACACTGCATAAAAAGAAACTTACCAAACTCTGCGAACTAGTAAGTTAGAATTCAACATTTTTGAAGTGGTTAAGTCCATCGCACTAGATTTCTGATGAGTGGTCCCCTTGCGGTAATGGATTGGCTCTCTAACAGTATTCGTATTAAAGTAGACGTGGACGTGCTATATGTACGTAAACAAGCTAATAGCCAGTATGGTCTGTTCGGTAAGCCGTGACATGGTATACTAGTACTGAAATGTTCGTATCATGAAGGCAAGGGATTCATTTTGGAAGGTAATATTTTCGCGTGTCGTTAATTTCGCGAATAGCTCCCGACTCGCGAAATTCGCAAAAATAAAACCCCCGCGAAATATACAGCGTATACAGTACTTGACACATGAATGAATACATGATGCGTTTAGAATACAGAAGCTGAAGTTGCTGCAATTGCATATCCTTCTATTGCTCTGACTTTGCCAATTTTAGCCACCATTAGTTCTCTATGCTCTCAGATTGATTTGATTTGAACATTATTTTCAGGACAAGTTGACACCCCCATTGATGCACCATTAATATTCATCGAATTTCTGCTGACATGAAAACCCTTTTTTTAGTTCTGTATAGTGTGCTCTGGCACAACTACCAGTAATTCTGTCATTCACATGACGTGGTTTGCAAAGCTGTGACAATATAAAACAGAAGTTCATCCAGTTAAGAGTTGCCTTCTTAAGGGTCTTCACATTATGAGAGGGCAGGGCATTCATCTCCACTTCATCAACATATATTCAGAGAACAATACCGGGGTACATTGTACACATGATTTTATGCAGTAACCATGATAGTAACCACTTATCATTAATTCCCAATGCAATGGGATGAGACGGGGATCAAATAATCATCTCATTACTGAAAATTAATTGATCTTGACTGGTGCAGAGTACACTGTAGTTCTGCATATTTTTTTTTTCATTGTCTTCACACCAATAAAGGATCTTCTTTCTGTACATGGACACCTATATGACTCAAAGGTAAGGACTGACAGTTTCACTCCACAATACGATTATGATCTTGACAGTTCTCATGAAAGTATTACATTACATGTACCTATAAAGGAGATACTTTTTTTTTTCATTTTAAGATGGGTCACTCTGGATCATGTGAAAATAATGAATCGACCCCCCCCCCCTCCCCAACATACACGTACACACACACATGCCTTCCTTCATGTGAGTTGTGAAGTCGTGCTTGCAAAAATCTGTCCCTCCCTGTCAACAAAGGTAAAACGTTCCCTATTGATTTTGAGACCATCGCACGATGATGATGCAGTGCATGATGAACCTGAAGAGGCTAGAAGATGGGGGAGGGTTTCCATGACAACAATAGCAGGCAAGGTCAGAGCAGCCTCTTGTCAAGAGAATTCCATCATCTTTGGAGAGGTATGGGGGCTGAGATGTGATGATAAAAGAGGAGGTTTTGGGCAGATCGAAGAAAGGCGTGATAACTTTAAAATTGCCCAGATTTCATCTCTTCTCCCTCGTTCTCCCCCCCCCCCCTTCTCTCTCTCTCTCTCTCCAATGTTTGCAACTGAAGTGGGAAAAATCCATTTGGGCTCACTGCATGGGGGTAATTAACATGTTTCTTTTCACGTCACCAAGGACAGATCGGTAATTAAGGTCACCATCCAGCTACCATGCCATCTCACCAACAGCCCTCATGTGGTCCAATGAGGTAAGAGATTTAAAGTAAATAGGGGCAGCAGGGGAGGAAGTTAAAGGAGGGAAAAAGACAGTGGGGGTCACCTAGGTGGAAACCACATGTCTACAAGGATTAAAGAAGTTTCAAAATTGCTGGAACAAAGAAAAAGAAAAAAACAGGTCTTTCCTTTACAGATAGCAGTCACAGTCACACTACATATGGCATCAAGATGTATTCTCACCTTGACTTGCCATCAAGTTTGAGGAAACGCCTGTTTCAATCCTGGAAGATGATTGGCATTGTGCTATGTTTCAAGAGGTACTGACCACAGCATGAATGAAATCACTTGTGGTTTTTATTTTTTCGATGCTTGACTGACAGAGTGTCACCTATGTTGTAGCACAAATACTGAAAATGAGAATCACATCTTTGCGGCTCATGCTCATGGATAGTTCAGATTATATCAAGCAAAAGTGAAAGAAATGTTGCCAAAAGAAGAAGAAGAAGAAAAAAAAGGATATTGGCCCAATTATCCTCTAGTATACCATACATCCCTATCAGCATGTTTGATCCTTCCCTCAATCCTCCTCCTCCTCCACTGCTTCATCTACCTCTTCTGTCCCAATCCTTTCCAGTCACATTCTTCCTCTTAAAAAAAAAAAAAAAAAAAAAATACATGTGCTGTTAGCTAGATTGCAAAACTTGATGTGTTCACGAGTTTTGAGTGGCCCATTGTGTGCTGAGGCCATTTTAATCTGCCGACAGGTAAAGGGGAGGCACGTAAATCCAGCCTCGTGGAACATTTGCTGGAAACGTAGCAGACTCATCCTTCGCGCTAGCTCACCACATGATGGAGAGGAACAAAAACCCACTTTTCCCTGCCCAATTTCTTTTTTCTTCCTTGTCTTTTTCTGACCCTAGCTGGACAAGTCTTGCAAACACCCAAAGAGAGGTTCTTGAGGAATGTGATTGAAGAATGGTTTTCGTTGCATGCCTCCCGCTCTTGTTGCAGGTTACATAATCCTCTCCATATCTTCATCTTCATTTCTCTGAGCATAAACAAGTATGTATTTCATCTCTCCTAATGTCCATCGACAAAATGTATCTTTCATCAATATATCTTTTTTTTTAGGTGACTGTGTATCTAATCGTCTATCCTGAAATACCTACCAGGGATTTGAATTTTGATTTTTATAACAATACGCTATCAATTTATACCATAACTGAGTAAACATAGAGGAGCTACATTGTAGAATTGACTGTGTTTCCTTACAAATTCTTTCTTTGGCATAACATTTTTACTTGTCCTGAACCTATCTATCACTACACATTATTAGGGCTCTTTTCCTTCTACTAAAGTTTTTTTTTTTTTTTTCTGTGGAGGGGGGACTATTCATAAACCTTGCGAACATTTCCATGCTTTCTAGATCTCTTGTTGCTCATTTGATCTTGCCTGAGAAAAGAGAGAGAAGGGGGGGTGGGGGATCAGCTGAATATTCCATGCCAGTTTAGACTGCGGTTCACACTCCTTTTGATAGTCCCGAGTAAATCCCTTTCAAGAGAGTGTTTTCTCATCCTCCCTCTTCCTCTTGTCTCCCTACAGTCTGGGATCCATTCTTCCATTCTCACAATAAAAAAGGTCGGAAAAAAAGGGAAAAGGTAGGGGGGCTGACTGTGGCTGCCCGCACAACAATAACTCTCATCAGCACAACAATAGGGTGATAAGGAGGGGTGGTAAAGGGGTGTAAAGAATTGCCCCTCTTGCCTAATTACTATCCCTCAATGGCATCTATTCAGAGTTGGCAGGACTTGGTAGGCCACTAAAGGCTACCGCTTTCATAAGGATGTACACAATGTATGTGTAAAGTTGGCCAGCAGTGGTAGTGGCTGTTGGATGGGATGTGTATATGACTGGAAAAGGGACGAAAGAAAGGTGCAAGCATGGTGCTTGCTTCTGTACTCAGCTACAAAGTCCAACAAGTGGTCATCATTCAGTACAGAGAGACAAATATGTTTTCCATCCCATGATAGCAATTTAAAGGGGTGGGGTAGGAAGAAATGAGCATCTACCTAGAACTCACATGAGTCTAACGCCCTTGAATATTGTCCCATCAAGGAAAGTATGCCACTTTCGATCAAACATACACACATACACACAAAAAAGAAGACAAACACTTCAAACATTTCATCCAGTGACATACATGTAGGCCTACATTGTAAGACACACAATGTAATGGTAAGTAGCAGGCCACCTGAGTAAATTTCACTCACAATGGTGTGTCTGCCACTAAACTTATCAGATCTGAGTGTTTTTCCCCTTCCCTCTCTTCACTCATAATCCTACAAAATAATTACGCTGGGAACAACCTAAGCCTGCATCATCTTCAGCTAACGCTCGCAACTCTGTTATCACGCCACATTGATTTCAACTTTCCAGAGTTTCATATCATATTCTCAAAAACTTATGTTGCTACAAAATAAACAAAACAAAACAAAAAAATTTCAGAACTTGTGAATCACTAGAAAATAAGGATAAAATTGGCATCTTATTCTACTGGGACTTGTTTTTAAAAACACTGCACAATATAATTAGTATTTACATAGCCTGTTTTCCCTGTGGTATAATTTATGAAATCAAAATACAGACCCAAGAAAGACAACAAGAAGGATTTCATTGAGGGCAGTAGGCCTATATGTCAGCAGTTATCATTCTGATGGCAAAAAGGTAAAAGAACACACTAAAACATATTAAAAACAGATTAATGAACCAGATAGATTATACGGTTTTAAGGTTCAAAGGAAATGGGCTTTAATAGGGAAAACTCTTCAATAATAATATGTATTATGGCCACTGAATTTCAGCCATGACAGAGTGAGTGTTTATCTTCTAAAATGTTCATTTCTTTGGAGATGTTGGCAAACATTCAAAGATATGTACATGATAAACTCAGTAAATCACATTGGTTTGGAAAGCTTAAATACCTCACAAATTACATGGAAATTGGAATCCTGAATATGAAATCCTCAAAATATCTATAACCATTTCCCTGCAAAAAACAAAAATAAAAACAAAAACAAACATACTTCATCATTCCTCAGAGACCTCTAATAAATAGGAATATGCTGAAAACCAGAATATAAAGTCTTGATGGCAAACAGCACACTTGTAACAATTTGCTAAGCCCAGTTTAGTGGAGAAAATAGCTTTGCTGGCTACAATGACAGGTACTTATGTCAACCATTAGCACTCGCACAATATTCTATTGCAGATCACTCCTAATGCGAACAGATCTGAAACATACCAGTAAAATTTAGTAACGATTTTGTATCAGCATAAATTTGTCGAACATGATTATCATAGTTTAGTTACGTTCTTCACAGAATCAAAGCCATACCTGGGAGTTGCAAAATGGATGGTAAACTGTATCATCATGATCCACACTATTGTTCTACTGAAACCTATAAAATCACCTGACCTGCAGAGCTGTACAAGCTGGTACTAATACTCTTTAGTTACAAGAATGCACAAGAATAATATCAGACTTAAAATATATCTATAGTTCAGTTTTTTGGTGGTTGGTAAATAGCAAATTCCTACGTAAACATATCTCCCCCTCAGTCGCCAATCTTTTATAGCATACTCTTTGGTGAGGTTGGGCTCTTTGAGGCCTGCATTTCCTGCCACTGACAAGGCACCATCACTATCAACACCCTCTCCCGCCCCAGCCCCAGCCCGAGGCTCCTGCTCATGATGGCAAAATGCACCAGCGACCAGCTAAGTTACTGTTAGTGCACTATTACAGCCAATAGCAACTTCCTCTCCTCCTCCTGTGATGATTTTTATTTCTCTTACTTTTCCATGTTATTTGTACCCTATCATTTGAAACGTTTATCAAATTATAATTTTGATGAGAACTACATTAATGACAAGTATAATAACTATCATTATTATTATTATTATTATTATTATTATTATTATTATTATTATTATTATTATTATTATTATAATTATTATTATTATTATTATTATTATTGTTATTATAATTATTATTATTATTATTATTATCATTATTATTATCATTGTCATCATTATACAAATGTATGAATTGATTCATAATCTCCAAAGCAGTAAATATGCCAACTGTAAAAGTTTAATTTGATTTACTGTATATCTCAGCTTAGCTGAAGTTTAGCTTATTGAGTAGGACTGGTTTCATGCTGATAGAAATTTGAAGGCTATTAAATAAGACTTTTGTATCCCATCTGATAAATCTGAAAACTGCTTGATAGAAAACCCAACCCACCCCCTCCCCTTTCAAAATCTTGTTGCTATAGGTACAGAGTAAGGCATCAAAATTACGATGAAACATTGTGACTCCATGTCTGATTCTATGGTGTGACATCATAAATCTTCCTATCATGCAATCAGTTTGTTTGTACAACCATGAAAATTTTGTGCAAGCAACCTATTTTTTTTTTTTATTGCAGATTCAGGTATTTAAAGGTCCAGTTTACCTTTGGGAGAAGTGATTTTGAAATTTTTGAAGATATCACCTTTTATGCATATGTGCAGATCTGTTGTATCACAAAACGTCCTACCATATACAATTTTCGCAATAAAGCCTAAAATATAAGGAGATATCAGTATTTTTCTCAATAAACCATAACTGTAGACGGTTTAGTCTGGAAGTATTCTTATTATAACCATTGTTCACATTTTGTGTATTTAACAATACTTAACATTGATAATACAGATTCAAATTTTTACAGTGGTTGTTTCTATCCCTAACTCACATTTTAGAACTATTTTAAAGCACTAATGCTGGGTTTTTGTTTCATCTGCAAATGGTAAATTATGCCTTTAATGAGAAATTACTTTACACCTACACTGTATTGAAAAGAAAAAGTTTCCCCATGACATATATGTGTACCTAATAATCATCTTTACACCAAATTTGGATTAACAAGATAATTCTCTTAGAAGCCACTATCAGATAAATACAGAACTTGACTCAGGCACACATTTGTAACTAATATTCCGCAAGATTGCTTGGACAATGGATTTCATCATGCACATAAACCCCCTCCCCCTACTTTTAGACAATGGTTGTATGACGAGTGCACACAAAACATGAATTACAGTTCTTTGCTGTTTGCTGGTGAACATACATGATCACTGCACTCTGTTGGATCGGTGGAGATGAGCGGCGAGTAGAAACGTGGCATGCCAAGGGTTAATAGCAATAGTCCTGGAGCAGCCATGTTTATGCTGAAAACAGAGCCGCTTGGTCCTGTACCAACAATCAAAAGCCTGAATCAACACGGCTAATTGTATGCTCCATGCAGCAGGGCTAAAGATAAAAGTGCAAACTCCACACTGAACCTGCCCTTGTCTTTCTACTCTGCCACACACACACACACACATCACATGAGACACTGTCTCTCCAGAGTCCATGCGCTACATCCTTTTTCATTCCTCTATCCCACTTTCCTTCTTCTTCTTCTCTTTTTCTCTTTCTCATGCTTTCTCTACTCATGAGTTTAAACATCTCCTTCATCTCCTCATATGCCATCCTTCCTGTTTTTCCTCTTGAAGAAACAATAGATACATATATTGACATTTCTAAAATAAGTTGGGGGTCTTACACATAACATCAGTATCAGCCATCCTAATCACACATTAATTTTCCATTTCAAAGAAAAAATGGGATACTGCAATCATTTTGTTGTTGTTTTGCTATTCTTAGATGTATTCAAATGCAGTATAAATCACCATCTCTCTAAGCTTTAGAATAGAAGACAAATTAATAAATAATCTACCCACAAAGCGAAGCTCGTTTAATATGATTGAAGATGGAAGCCAAATTCTTTTTCTGTGACATCAATTAAAGGCTAGTAGTAGTATTAAATTTCATGCCAGTGCAGTACACTTTTAGCAATCCTTGATTTTAATTTTTCGGTGCACTGCCTTCTCCCTTGAAATTGTTCCCAAAATAAATTTCATTGACATTTACTGTTGTTTCAGTCAAATCTGTCAGTGATCAGTATACCAGCATGTTGTTTGGTTTTAATACAAATGAACATGTCTCATGATGTCTTTGCTAAGACTATAAGTTGGGCAATGTTTTCTCAAAGCATTTGCTATAATCCTTTAATATCAAAAGCAACATCTTTCCACTAGCCAAGGTTGTGACTTTGAAAATGAATACTGTGGAATGTTCCATTCATGGAAGTTACAATGTATTTCACACTTAAATGTGTATAATGAATGTTCAAATTGCTTGTAACCCAAACATTACATTCTTATAAAGCTTTCCTGTTTTTTTTTATAGGTTAAATACATTTTTGGGGATGGAAAACAGAAGAAATGCTATATCAAAGATCTGTTCTTTGAAGCAAGACCACTGGGAGGGTAAACCTTCCAAATTTGGTTCCACAGTGAACTTCGGGACAGAATTGCTTTAAATTTACTTGCAGAGAGCACGGAGGAAAGTCATAAAACTTTTTTTCAGCTGACAAGCACTGGATTACAACAAGCACAAGAATCAATCCAGTCAAGCAAAGGGTGACCTCTTGCAATGGGCAGAAGACAAATTGGGAGGAAGGGCAAATTCATGGACGGACATCATAAAGGTGTGAGTGCCATCCTTTTCCTGCCCATTAAAATACAACCTGCAATGTTTTTGAAGACATCAGTTCCCACCACAAACACCAAATCTTGCAATCCTCACCCTACACACACAAACTCAGCAGCAGTTGAATGGAAAATCATGAGTAGCCATGTATTGTAAATCAAGAAATGCCCAATACTACATTCACAACTACATTTGGTATCAACTGGTGCAAGTCAAGCCTAATTAAACCTACGAGTGATTTAGTGCATTGCTTACGATACATGATTTATGGAATATTCTTCAATCTTTCTTTTTTTTTTTCTACATGTCAGAAGGGTTCATATTTGATATCCATCAGTTCTGATTCAAATTAAATGTAGTTAAATTCATGTACTAGCATCTGTCCTTTTTTTTTTTTTTTTCCTATGGGAAGAAAGGGTTCTGGATCATCATGATACACTTGCTAGAGCTCTCCAGATACAATGCACCTAGTATGAATATTTATAAACAAAATGCCATGGAGGTCTTTTCCATCTTCATTTACAATACTAACAAAGGCATGCACATTATGGAAATGTAGGTGTGCATCATTCACCTCCCTATAGCTGATACAAATCGAATTGTGAGGACATGGAACTCTCTCAAAAGAAAATGGTTCACATTGCTCTCGCAAATCTGATCATACACTGTACATCATAAAAATCATGTTTGCACAAAAAAAAAATGCATATAATAGGCAGAAATTTTTGTGAAAAGGAAAAATGTCATTAATCATTGATGAGAATGCTTCTGCAATTACATCTGACTGAGTGTTCACTGTACTGGCGAGGTTGTTTCTATGCACAAACCCTGGGAAAGCACTTCAAATATCTGGTGACGGAAAGAACCACAGTGTAATGGTCTGTGACAATTGTGGCAATTGTTACTGTTACTAGCGTTAAATTGGCTGAGGCTTGGAAAGAAATATTAGAGCCAACAAGCATCCACTATTTCAGTGTTTGATGATGGCAAAATTCTTCTTTTTTTTTTTTCTAGGACCCCTATATGAAATGTCATACAGTCTCAACTCGTACTCCATCATCACAATACAACACCATTTAGAGTAAGGAATAAAATTTCGGACACGTTTTTAATAAAATAAATAAAGCTTTCTCATACTGAAGAAAATAGGGCCAACTAAAAAAGTTCATTGCAGAGGATCACAGCTTGACTAGAGACCTAGAGTACTTGGTTGATGCTTGGAGTAAAGCTTATAAACTTTGATACACGTCTTGAAAAAAGTAATTACAACTTGTACATAAATGAACAGCCTTCCATGGTTACTTGGGACAAGGTTAGATAAAATCTTAGTTATGAATATGACATAAAATGTTCATAATTGTCTTGGGTGGATAAAATTTGTCTTTTGTGCAAGCTGCACTTGCTACACTACTCACAAATTCACAATACTTTGATGGAACACAATAAAAGAAGTTGTCTGTTTCAGTGTCTATCTGTTTATACTGTATAGGCTAACACAATAACTGAAATGAAAACTAAGAACTGAATACAGCAATGAACAAGTAGATAAACTTATGTTGTGTTAAGCAATGACGAATCACATTATGTTTCTAAGTCCAACGGAGCTTAGTCAAGCTAACGTTAAAGATATCCAGGGGATTTCGGGTAACCATGCATACACCTGAGACTTTAGTGAAAGGGCAGACGACGGATTCCCCTTTTTCCATTCCTCTCTCCCTCTCTCTCTTATGCTTTCTCCTCTCTTTTCCCCTTTGTGTGCCTCGAATTAGATGGAAATAATTGGTAACTGGATATAACTTACCTCTAGAGCTCTCCGGCGCAGCAACGCGAAGGAAAACACCCAGCCACAAAACGAGGCATGAGAAAAGCGGAGAAGAAACACGAGCCATTTTCTCAGCGGATCGCTACGGGACAACACGCGGGAAACCTGAGGGGAGAAAAACGAGGCGGAGCGGTTAGTTTGTACAGCCACCGCACGAACATTTTGTCGGGAGTAGAGAGCTCTCCACTTTCTTTTTCGAGTGGACACGACTCTGTAGTAAGTAGAAAACAGTCGGTGGTTCGTGACTGACCACTGGCTGCACAAATTTATGAGCCTACCGTGTCATCGCAGAACTTGATAGTAACATCCGATGATTGGGTATCGCATTCGTAAGCTTAAACGAAGTCTACATTTATTAAATTTCGCCTCAAGTCACGCCACGATATACTACCACCAGCAGCCGGAACACTGTGTACACTAAACTAGACACCAGTCCAAAAATTCGGGTCGTAAGCTCATCCAGCATCCGCCTGTTGCCGACAGTACTACGATGTGCTGTGGACGATCAGAGCACGACGGATACGAGAGCGATCCACACACACCACCACCGATCCGACGCGCCAGTGTGTGTAATGTGTATGTGTGTGCGTAGTGTAGGCGTGTGATTGTGTGAACACGACTAAGCACACACATGGCGTTATTGTTTATACACACCATGTACCACTGCAGTGCTAAGGCGATGTGTGTGTGTGTGAGTGTACAAAAGAAGCAGGGAACGGTGCCCATAGACGAGATTGGTCCGCTGTGGCACCGCACAACTCTCCTGGCGACGAGACAGCTAGCGCTGCACAAGCCACTATCCCCATTGGATTCTGTCGGGGGAAAAAAAAATCCACATTTCGTGTGTACATTGACCTTCGCAAAGTATAGAAGTAAACAAATTAACTAACACCAAAATGATAACAAAGTGCTGATAAGACGATTAATGGCTAATTTTTACATTAAGCCAGTTAAGCATTGAATCTACACGCGACTACGTCGTAGAGTTCAGTTTGTATTCTGTTTTTCCTCCTCGTATAATACAATACCGCGATATGAGTAGGCCTAACAGAAAGTAGGAAGGGAGATTTCAAGTTAGAGCAACGTTCGACCTATACACAGAATTCATCATTTCAATTTAATCATGTACTTCTTCATGATCAACCGACGTCAATGATAAAAGCTCTGAACATCCCTTTTCAACACAGCCGTAGAAATTCCGGAACTTTCGTGAGCCCATTTTTTGTTTTGTTTTGTTTTTGTTTTTTTGTTTTTTGTTTTTTGTTTTTTTTTTTGGGGGGGGGGGGTAATGTTGTGGTGGCGAAAAAAACCCACAACAAAAACAAAATATGAATACCTTAGATTTCTGGAAAGCACTACAAATCAATATTGTTTTCGAGAGCAGACACACTGGAATATATTGGTGATTATGAACAATTTTTATGTGATGCATGCCCCCGCCTCCACACACTAAACACAAACCAGCATACAGCGAAGAGAATTATATCAACACTTTTTTTTTCTCAATACAGAGAACAGAGACAGATATAAGATGTCAAAATGATTTATCGCCCGAAAACTATGTTGAATATTGGTGAATGATCTGTTCTGAATCATTTTTTTCTTCCTAAAATAAATCTAACCTAGATAATTATTATAATATATTTCGTTGTTGTTAACTATATTATTTGTAAATGTGTCTGTGTGTGTCACTGGTGTCTGCATGTGCCGTGTGTGTGTGTGTGTGTGTGTGTGTGTGTATGTGTGTGTGTGTGTGTGTGTGTGTGTGTGTGTGTTTTCCCTTACTAATAGATTAATATATTTTCATATTATGTAGAGACATTCCGAAACGCCAGTCACGTTCATACTGCACTCTGTTCCCCGCCTAACTACCAGTCCTTACTCAAAATGCCCCACCCCTGATACCCCCTACGAGGGGTAAGGGCGGGGGGCATCGCTCCCTTCTCCCTCCTAGTGTTTATATTGCCCCGCTTTATTGGGCGCATTCGGGATCTTGCGTGTATTGTGCACGTACTTCATCCATCATCGTCACAGTACGGGTGGGTATACAACGGAGCTCATTACCCTAGGCGGAGTTCAGTCTTATCCTCCCTCACAAGTTCAGCTCAGTCGGTGCTGAAGAGTTATCCCAAAGAATTGTCCCCCTTTCATCTCTACCACACCGTTTCACCGTGTCAACTGGTGGCCCATATTCGCCCTCAGTCCCGTGTACTAATCATTTTGTTAGAAAAAGCACACGAAGCCTAGCCGTGAGATGTACCTTCTGTCCCAAGCAGTATAGGAGCAGCTCTTCCCACAGGAGTGGTGCAGGCGGCATTGCTGTCTATTCTCGATTTTCCTGGGATGGTATCCCTGGTTAGTAAGTCAGTAATGTCTTCATAGGGAGCCGAGGAAACGAGCAAACTAACTGAATTTTACAAAGCACAATATTGGTCTTTATACCTCCTCTCAGACCACGATATTGCCCAGGTTGCGGATATGCACCCGTTACTAAATAATAATTATAATACGTAGAGATAGCAATAGAAAACATAGAAAACATGAAAAGTAAGAAAGAACAATACGAACAAACTACCTTAGTCTTGCTGACCACGATGCGAGCCTTATCAAGATCATCATTGGATCATAATCAAAATAACCAAAGTTACATTCAATAATCAGATTTATCTGTTCTCATTCTGATCAGTTCATTCGAGTTTAGACGTAAATTCTCGTGATTACGCACTCACTGAACCGAATTCAGTTCTTTGTTTAATGCAAAAAAGATATTTAGGCCCTATGAGTACCTCTGCATTGATAAAATACGAGGGTCTTGAAGCTTGGTTTCCTTGAGTATTGTTCTGCAACATCCAATAGGTTTAATAACTACATATTAAAATTCTGATTTTCGTCTAAATTAAAAATGCCAATGAGCAGTGGCCGTCGAATAAACCCCGCCGAGTTTGTGAGTGAGTGTGTGTGTGTGTGTGTGTGTGTGTGTGTGTGTGTGTGTGTGTGTGTGTGTGTGTGTGTGTGTGTGTGTGTGTGTGTGTGTGTGTGTGTGTGTGTGTGTGTGTGTGTGTGTGTGTGTGTGTGTTGGGGGTTATAGGTGGGTATGAGATTGATAATCTTTGGGAATTGCTTCCTGGTCTCTCATTACATGCAGACAGAATCGGGAAAAATTCTTAGTTCGCGCATTTTCTCCAGTTTTGGCTTCAAAAGGTGGGAACATCAAAATTTCTATACAGGTTTCTCCCCTCTTTAATGTCGACATAAATAAATATAATTTAAGCATAATAATTATAATCGAAACGTGCGCGACACAGTTTCTCTTATACTCACCCGCGTATGTTAAACTTTGTTTTGTTCTTTCTCCTTCTCCGAAAGATTGTTCCGACTTGGTATAAACAGAGTTACAAACCAAGAGCGTATCGCAGGAATATAGACTGGTTCAAAATTGACAAAAGTTGGTCAAATCATTCTCTTTGTGCACCCACTTGTTGGATGCAGACAATAAAGACATGGAAAATCCTTCATCCGTAGTGGGTTTCTGTCGACCCTTTCGAAATTCGTTTGTCAGATGTCGGGAGTGGAGCCACCCCTCGCGTTCCGTCGTCACTCGGTGCCGACAGCTACCGCCGGCTCGAACGTCACCAACACGGAACAAAACAACGACACGGCAGACAGGTCTGAGTGAGGAACGAGCACCATCTGCGAAGATTATTTTGGTCAACCCTCCGTTGTTCCATCCACACCAAGTGGTCTGTGTAATTGCCCGTTTTACCTCCAACACAAGTAATATGAATGAGAGCCCTTGCGATGGCGAAAACAGGAGGTGATGTTCTTCGCGCGAAGCCTCACTCTTTCTCCCCCTCCCTCCCTCCCTCTCCTCTCCTTTCTCTCTAGGGATCGGAAGGATGAGCGATGGCGAGAATGAACACGACTTTGGTGAGAACCCGATTCGTCTTATTTTTGACACAGGTCGTCGCCTCGTCTTTCGTCTGCAGCTCGGAGCGGTCACCAAGCGGCGGTTGAAAGGGGTGCTCGCCGGGCTGGATGTAGAGAGGGATACAGACGCCTCTCACACGTTGTTTTTCCTTTTTCTCTCTTTCTTCCCCCTCCTCTTCTATCCCTTCTTCTCCCTCCCCCTCTGTTAAAGCCTCTCGCTTCCACTCCTCTTTCAGGCCGTGCGTCCATGCACAGCAAATGATAATCACATCACGCACACAACGGACAAAGGCGTGATAGAAACGGAGCAATTCAAAAGCGCCATTGCGATAATGGCAACACAAAGAGGGTAATAATGGCGTGAGGTAATAGTAATAGGGCGGTAGAGTATTGAGGAGGAGGAGGAGGACTCCTCCTCTCCATTCATTATTTCTAACCTAGCCGCGGCGAGATAGAAGTTGGAGTCTGGACTCGAAAAGGGCATGGGAAGACGAAGAAGAAAACTGACCCGACGTTGGGCCAGCATTTACTTCGCCACGACGAAGGCCATCTTCGAGGCCAAAAAAAAAAAAAAAATGTTATTTTCCCCTTTCTCCTTTCTCTCCCTCATTTCACCCCACCTCCCCCCCCCCCCACCTTTCAGTTTGGTTTTCTCTACTTTTCCCCGACAAGTACTGACAAATGCATGGCCATCTCGACTCCATTATAGGCGCTTCCAATCATTCGTGAACCCTACCGAGAAGAAGGAAATGCCGTAACCCATTATCGGAAGTACTTTACACAAAGTAAATTAATAAGAATTTAATGGAATGTGTCATATTCACATGTCTTCACAAAACAATAATGGTTAACAGCGCCACAAAATTGTGCGAATTATTCTCTTTTCCTTTTAATTGAAACGAAGATTGAATTCGTGAAAATAGGCAAAAAATAAAGAATACATGCACGTGAAAGCAACATTATCATCAACCAAACCCGCTGGATTACGACTTGAGCTATACATCTGGCGTATTTTAGACAGTAAAAACGTTCAGATTATCATACTTTTTTTCCAGAGTCATTAAGAATAAATGTGAGTCATGTTCGCACCTTGTGTATGAGAAAGAGAAAGATATACATGCAAATAGGTGGCTGACACGTCATCATCCCTCTTTGTAAGATGAGATTATTATTTTTTGTCTTTTCCATTTTTATTGTCTGGGGGTTGTTTTTTTTTTTTTGGTTTTATTTCTGCCCTTTCAAATCACACACGGCAAAAGTGCTTTGTCATCACACTAACTTAAATTTAGAAGGAAGAAAAATAGAGAATACGAGGATTTGAATCAATAGATTTGAGAATATTATAGTAACTATATAAAAAAAAATTTTACAAAAAGCAGGAGACCGCGATCATAAGCAGCTGCTTGACATTGTATCGAGGCCTCGATCCATGTCACCACTGCTTGTTATCACTGAAAGTTCAACTTCAAGAAAGATCCAAATTGTATAGATATGATCGTGTTTTTTTTTTTCTTTAATTAATATGAACTTGACAATCATAATAATATGTATGCCTACATAGTATAGGGCATACAAAATATAAACGTATGTATACAGTATGTCTATATGTGCGTTTGCATATTATTATTAACTTATTTATCAAGTTATTTATCAAGTTATTTAGTGCATATATGCATGTATAAATATTATCAGTCATTAAGTTACGAAGTAAATAATCATGATCATGATATCAAAGATCCACATTTAACTTGTACTTACAGAACTTAATCGCAAATATACAATAAGAAACGAATTAATCAAATAGGGTCTACAGCCACTCTCATTTACTATTTAATAGTGAAACAGCTCTTTGGTTACGCACTTAGACAATGATTAAATTTTGTAAACTGTCTGATGTAGGCCACGTTGTGACGACTACATTGTTACAGGACATGAAAATATTGCGTCTGGAAAGTGAGACTAACCCACACTCCCGACTCCACAGCTATTTTCAGCTCCCCCGAGTCCACGCGAGCAAGGGTAACGATAAGGCGTCGTAAAACCGAAAAACACATAATCTCCCAATCCAGTTTATGTGTTCAACGCAAACTGCCAAGTATATCCGCATTATGGCCGCATAAAGCGTTTAGAGAACAATCCATAAAACGCGCGATAATTCTATCCAAAACGTTGTAAATCATTCCGTGACGTAGCGGTTCATTGAACTTGACGGGAACGTTCTTTTTCGCTCCTATAAAAGTGAATGGCCGTGCAATGTTCATACTTGGTGTGTAGACAGACAAGGTAATATCAAACGAAAAAGAGAAATTTTATAAGAACTAAACATAAACAAAGGATAAGTGTACTTTAAAATACAATGGACCAGAACATTATCGGAAAGGGGGCAAGTTTACACAACCATGGGGTGATGTCATGTCTTAATAAAAATTGAATTCACAACAATCTTCACTTCATTTCATTTTCTTTTGACATGAATTCAATGGGAAGTCATGTCGTCAACTTCAACTTGTGCCTAAAGTTGTAGCGATTCAGCAGCAGTGACTTTGTTTTGCAAGCACTAGGCCTACAGTGGGCAATTTATGAAGTTACAACATCATTCTTGTCTTCTATATGGCTTGTGTGTGCTGACTCTGACCTGTATCACGTTTTGCACAAACATGATTGTATCAAACACTAAATTGATATAATTACATGTAAAATTTCTTTATCAAGAGGGGTTTGTCCGCTTAAAGTAGATCTCTTATAACGTTTGTATTTTCGTGTTGTTGTTGTTGTTGTTGTTGTTTGTTTGTTTGTTTGTTTGTTTGTTTGTTTGTTTGTGTGTGTGTGTGTGTGTGTGTGTGTGTGTGTGTGTGTGTGTGTGTGTGTGTGTGTGTGTGTGTTAGTGGATGTCACTAGCCGAGAGCGGGTGTTGTTTGCTTGCTTGTTTTCTGCGCATCAGACTGAGAAATTATATCAGGTCTTCATGATCCTTTATGATTTCATAGGCCTATGTAAAATGCAATATGAAGAACATATTGGAAAATAGATATTTTACAAACTTGAACTTGAACTTGAGACTATTTCCCTTCACCGCCAGTATCCTTCATCATGATTCCTATGGAAGCTTACAGCTACAGTCAGTGTAAGTAAATAAGTAAGGATATTGGACCACCAATATCCATCCGGATATTGGACCACCACAATGTCGGCGTGATAATTATCACAGAGTTATTATCTAGGCCCAAAAGACAATATTCTAAACAATGAGTTGAAATTTACGAAAGGACACTTTCCCTCTATTATTTCTCATCGTGAATGTAAATCATTTCCACTTACAATAATTGATAATGTAAATTACAGTGAGACAATTATGCTAACAAGAAGAAACAAAAACAACAGGTTTTAGTTCAGCGATGTGACAGTTTGTATACTTCATTAGCGTCACAATTCCTTCATAAAGAGTTGAGAAAATCGCAGTAATCGGTCAGATCAAGGGCGGAGGTATATCCTTGATCAGACGCCATACAAAACAGAACATATTTCACGATAATCCTCCCCCACACATTTCAACAATTTCGACGAGTATTCTGGAAACATTTCCTTTTTTTACCCCATTCTTTCATTACAAAAAGCAACCCCCTCCCCCCCCCCCCCCCCCCCCCCCATTTCAAGGCAGCTCATATCGACAGTCATTGGGGAGACGGCCAACATGAGAAACGCGGTCGTGCAGCGGAGGAGCCCGGGCGTTCGACCGGGAAATTGGCGTCTCTCATGTGTCTCATTACCTATCGTAATTTAGGGGCTAAACCTTCGCGAAATCACAGAAAGGAAACGCTACCGATTGGAATCGCCCAACTGCGCTCATTGAATAATCACTGATTGTTTTCAACGCGGAGGTCGTATTTCATACGATGCGATCACGTCATAATTCTTTCAAATGTTGCCATGTGCATTCATTTGTTATTGTGTTTGTTGGGTTTTTTTTTTCGCGGAACCTTTCCCTGTCAGCGTGCAACCTATATACGCACATTGATATGCCCCTGACAAAAACAATTCTCAAGCACGAGTCTCTCCGCCCCTTTCTCTACCTCTCTCTCTCTCCCTTTCTCCTCCTCACACGTTCATAGGTATGGTTAAGAGCCTTGCAGGTTTCCAACTTTTTTTTTTTGGTGAGATAAATGCGACACCTCTTAAGAAATATGAAAGAAGATACAATTCTAAGAAGATTTCAATGTATATTTGATGAAAATCGGTTTTAAAATGGATGAGATATCCAAATACAAAGTGGTCCTCATAAAGGGTGGGACCCATCTTTTAATAGGACAGTTTCTTCTTCTTCTTCTTCTTCTTTTTTGATAACTCATTTCAAAACCATTTTTCGTCATATTATGAACTTTGAATTCCTCTTCGAATTTTATGCTCTTTTAGACTTCAAATATAAGTGGTTTCTAATTATCTCGCAAAAAGTTAAAATCTAAATCTCAAAAAAAAAATCAACTAAAACAATACCATTCCTTTAGCCTCTCTCCCTCTCATTCCCTTTAGATTCTTTCTTCGATTCTTCTTTATAATTTCTGATTTTACCTCCACGATCTATTCGCGCTCTGCAGATTTTCTTTATGACTGCTGTCTGTTGATTATGACTCGGTCGCTGTGCAGTGACGTTGCTTTTGTTTTTAATTCAATCATTTCGTTAAACAGTATATAAGCATAAGCACATGCTTTGAAGGGGGGTGTGTGAATGGACCGTTTGCCAAAGAGTCGTAATTCAAAAAGGACAAAGATTTATTTCAAACGTGCCATTACATCATAAGAACTGCTAGCTTCATACTTTAATATGGATATAGGAAGAATCGTTAGATGTGTTCTGGAACATCATACCTTTACAAGGGATATTATTTTCAGAAGTTGTTTAAAAGTAAATGAAAAGAATTCCAACAAGCCGTCCACCCCCTCCATAATACATGTAATTATACAAACTTGATCTATATTCTGCATATCATTGTGCACTACAAATTCTCATATAAAAAAATAGGCGTCTCATCAGCAAGGACGCAATCAATTTTTTTTTCTTCCGACTATGCATCACTTTTTTTTTTTCTGTTTCTGATCTTGCTTCAAGCAGTGGTCTTCGCTAACATTAAAGTAATTTGTAGCAGTTACACGTATATTGTAATCTAAAATCCTGAAAACACAAACAGGCAACGAACGCGTTTGTAAACGTAATCTGTCGCTCACGGACAGTAGGCGGCGCTATTCAACATTCTGACGGACAGTGTTGTCAACAATGATCTTGAGGACAGTGCAGTGACTACTAGTATACCATAAATACGAGAGAATCTGAATGAATTTCCGTTGCACTGCAAACGGATCGAAGGACAGAGAGAATTGCATCAGACACAATTGTGGCCTTTTCGCTCTAATGAGTAAACTGGTTTGTAACAACGTCATATTTTCCACACGATCTGGAATAATGAGTTCTCAGGGAGACTGATAAAGAAAGATACACACACACACACACACACTCGCGCGTATGGTGTTTTCAAAGAAACAGAGCGTGGAGCAGCTACCCTGGTATCTGTAGTACCTTGTAACTTATTAAGAAACAATTTATAAAGCGACATCAGTCACGATCATTGTTAACTATTCATTGATATCAAATGACGGCATGTTTTCACGTATATAATACCAACAAGGTTTCCATTGACTCGCGCACAATAGTATTTTGTCATGAATTAACGCCTCATAAATCATATCCCTCTAATCAAACTGCACTCTGTGTTTTACCGATTTAGCAATAATACAATAATTGTGGTATCATATGGTTGCTGAATTACTAGACATAAGAAATTATTCATAATTTCCAAGTACAAACCACAGGTTGTTTTATAAGGTGATAATACAGCATCACTCTCCTTGTGTCGTTTAATATTATACGATGTGTTATTGTGAACGATATCACCACTTCGCCAAAAGCCTATCGATATTATCAACTTCATAATACATCAACTTTCTGTCTATTCTTTCCTTAATGATTCAGCAAGTTATTTTATTTAACTCATCTATTTGAAATTAGGCTGAACAGAGTTTTTCCACTGACTCATAAACCAGTCGCCCAATCATATCCCTTCCCTCGCTACGTCTGCTTGGCTCCAGCGAGACCACGCCGTCAAGACTGCGTCGCTATACCACGTCGATGTGTGCTATTGAACGGGGCTCATTAGAAACGCCTGATTACTCCCATCACAACGCCCGTGTTTCCATAATTTCATATTTTCTCAGTCTGGTCCACCTTCTGGCTGGGCCGGGCTACGTAGACATGGACCATAATTGTTATCATTTTATTATTCTTTTTTTTTCCACCCGAATGAGTTTCTCGACAGACATTCTTTCGCCCAAGCTCGGCCATCCCATGGCCGCCGACACCCCCCCCCCCCCCCCCCAATCCACCAACTCCTCTATACATCACTACCAACATCCTTTGCTTATTTCGTCTCGTCCACTCCTCCTCTTGCTGAGGCGCGTCACTGTACGCTTACAGCGCTAGCCAAGCTAAGCGCAGGCCATCGGTGCATCCGTCAAAACAGGCCAGAAGCTACATAACTGAGCATGAAAACGCCTTTCTCCCCCTCTCCCTCTCTCTCTCTCTCTCTCATTATCATCTTTCTTCTCCGTCACGCACACACTCTCTCTCCTTTGATTGATTCATTTAATGCGGGAGGGGATGTTTTCAAGAAACGTCATTCTGCGTTCGATCAAAAACGAGCTAATGATTTCCGTTATGTCTTGACAGTCATCAGTGGAGCGGGAAATTCAATAAGCGAAAGAGAGAAAAAAGTGGGCTTTGTCGCAGATGCTTCACCGTCGATCCAACAAATGCCTTTATTGCAGCTCTCTATAATTCCAACGGCTTTAAACAAACAGAAATTATATTTTTATCACAGACCCAATGTGCCCAATCGAGAGAGACAGGTGTACGGATGGCAAGCACAATGACTACTCAGTATTGACAGTTTGGGCATTAGCTCGGACAATCATAATTACTACCAGCAGTAAAGATCAATATATTCAGAAGAACTTCTACGGTCTGAAAAAAAGACATGTACCCTAAGAAGACAAATGAAGTCGTGGAACTCAATAATAAGGAAATAAAATTCAGTTCCTTCTGGTAACTTACTCTATCAATAACATTCTAGCATTTCCCGCATGCTTGGTCTATAATATGCGTTTCAACGTTTCATTGCATCGTGCGTCTTACATATTTCTGTTAAGTTTCTTTATGTCCATGCCCTACTTATTCCACATAGCTCTTCTTTCGCTAATAATGACGAAGGCAGTGGATCTCTTTGATAGCACAGTCCATGGCAGCTCACGACATCCACTTTGCAAGATACCCAGCACCACCTTTGGTGTTAATCGTCATTCTTTGATAACTGTTTTACCTTCTTTTTTTTTTTCGTTGTACCTTACATATCTACATGTGTAATCGCTAGCCCGTGAAGGCACTGACAACAGATACAATATTGGTCTGAAAAGATTCAAATTTACATCATTGATATCAAGGAGATGCCCATAAAAAAATAAAGTCTTTCCTTTGTTTTGTCGTAACATGACAAGTTCTGGATCCCGCGGGTTGCAATACTGTCTTCTCGCTGCGCGAAATCAAACCTCGGATATGCTCCACCGAAGATGATTACGACAAACTACTCGATCGGGGTCTCCAGGCGACAGAAGTCGAGACATGGTGGGGAAAGAAACACTCGGTCGCGCAAAGTCGGTCGCCAGAATTCAATTATCGCGCGTGTAGATGCGAGATAGGCGGACCTCTCGTATAAAGCGCTCACAAAGCTCAGCTCTAGAGCGTGCGCAAACTTTAGAGCGTGTGCGAAACTCCTGCGCGCATGTCGGTTATTCAGGGCGAGTCTCCCCCCCCCCCCAACAAACTACGATACTAACAGTTTGCATTTTCCGAAGTATAACTCCTAAATAAATTTGACTATCGTCGTCGTTTTACTTTGCATGTCACTGCTGCCATAACATAAAAGGCAACAACTAGTTACAGTATGCCATACTCGGCTGTGCTTCCGAAAAAAAAAAAAAAAATTGCTACAGAATTTCGACGGCGCATTGATAGATTCGTCGCACCCCACTTTAACCCCGAAATCCCTGTCTACAGAGTGATAACGACACCCATCTCGCAAACCGTGGAGAGAGGGTGATACTGTATTGTAAACGAGGCAGAAGGAAGAGGAATGAAAATGATACAAAATAGTTGAAAGTGGAGAAGTTGATTACGATGAAATCGTCGCGAAAGTAGATTTAGACAGAACGCTGAAAACTGGAGCAATATTATAATGAATGGAAGCAAAAGGGAAAAGAAACGTCGTACATCGAACATAGGTGCGCTTTAAATAATCATTACACGTAACATCGGATGGGAAGAGATAGCGGTATAGGTGTACAACGACATTCTGCTTGATGAGTGGTGTTATGTCTAGCGTGACAGCTCATGTACCAATCTTTCCCACTCGGAGTGTGTGATATTTCAGACTGAGTGACAAGATAAATATGCCATGTTTATGTGTTTCGGTTTTTCCCCAGCAAAACCGGCACTAGAGCGGAGAACGAACTCGTTGGAGCGGATAGGATTCTGTCCATACAACCCCCTTGATGGCGACAACGAGTAAGATATTCGTTCGATCGTCATCGAATTCACCTCGGGGCTAAAAACCCCTAGAAAGATCCCCAGCGCGCAGTTTGCACGTCGGTGGCTGTCACATACACCCTAACCTCACAGCTGCCCCGTGCGCCGCCGCAACTCTCCCGATTAAGCGCCGTCAACTCGAGAGAGTCCGTCGTCTTCTTCCCGCCGGCTGAATAGCGTCTAAAATCCACCGAATCCCCTCTGCTATTGCTAATAACATAAAGCCCCGCCTTATATTTTCTGCAATTTAGACGGAAATTTAGGAAGTTTCTCGCCGCAGGCGACGGTGTGGATGTGCGATTTTCGCGCGTATTCTGGGGTGAGAAATTGTGCGAAGAGAGGAAACAGAGTAAGAGTGGGAGAGACAGACAGAAAGCGGCGGAGACAAAAAAAAAAATGGGGTCGAGTTGGTTCTCGTTGCCCGCTGTTCGCACGGTGAAACTCAACACGGACTCGGTGCTATGGCCACGTCACGGACTCGCGGTTTCGTTGGCGAGTTCCTTGGCGTATTGACAGATCATACTACGTATGACTCTCCTCACCCGATTATTAGTTCGAAATTAAGGCATGAGACGGTATTCCCTTGTAACCGACACGGGGGCTTTTGTGGCAAACTATCAATAATTGGTGTGAAAACGTAGACTTTCATCCAATCAAATTAGTTCCATATCTACGCCAGACGAGCGAGCGGCGGGGTGGCATTAAAGGCCCGATGAGACAGCGTGTCCGTCGAAAATGAAAATTTCATGACGAATGTATGATAAAACTGTGTACAGTCACTCTCTTGATAGGACAAGCTAGCTGAACCATATTTTGAGTGTGTGATATAAGCACAGAAGACAATAATTACCAAGTTTCAGCCACACATCAATGAACATGAATAAATTCATCTTGACACCGTGCTGGCTTGAGTTAAGTCTTGCGCTAGACATAAAATCATTTTTTTATCCCTTTTAGGCTGAGTCATAATCTGACACGTCCCTCATTTTGACTTACGCGACTATCATGTTCTTACGTGTTAAGAAATAACACTGTGTATCTGCTTGACGCTGTTTGTGCGGAAATGACATTCACTGGAAGTGCATTCTTCCGATCATGGAGCTACAGTACATACATGTAGCTCCATGCTCCGATAACGGTATACAACATGGGACATTGCAAGTCTGACGTCTGAAAAATTCCCATTCACTCTGATTCCTTTCACCACCTTCAGTTCACACATCGCTCGTCTTTACCTCCTTCAAAGGCAAAGTCGTGTCACTGGGAACTGTACCCCTTGATGCTATACTCGTGGTCATTCACACCAACCCCACGGTATGACGTTCACACCGACCAGTGTGAATGAAGGTGAGAGCATCGTGGTATGTAGGAACTTGAACTCTCCTCAGCAGGAGGTCTCGGGATCGAATCCCGCCCTGTGCCAACTCGCTATATGGCATAAGATGTTTGTAAACAATGTTCATCTTCATCATGGCGCAGAGAGTATGGATTGGTGTCTGGAAATGCTGAGATACATATTAATGGATTACCTTCTGTGTAAGAATAATGTGTCTGAGTCAGGCTTGCTTTACAGAGGATATCTGGCTAACATAATCTTGATCACTTTTCATTATTCCATCATTATCATAGATATATTTTGCTGTTAATATAATTTCTATTTTACTTTCTCACTTTATCAATATCAGTACAATCATCACAAGCATTGTCCGCATGATCATTAGTACGATGAAAATGTTTACTTATTCTGTGTCATACACAGCGACTGGTTGGTCGGATGAAGAGCACTTGGCAGAAAGAATGTGTGACTGATGGGAGTGACCCTCCGATAAATACGTGTGTGGACACCATCACTATTTGCCTCCTTGAGCTCCATGATCAGTCTATAGTGCCTATCAAGGTGCCTATTCACCTACTGCCTTGGTTGTGGTAATGGATTCGGAACGGCAGCTCATCTTTCAATGCAAACAGATGTGTTCCTTGTTCCTCAAACAGTCATTAAATTTAAAGTCTAAATGCCCCTATCCCAATTTATGCCTCCCATGTATATATAGTGAAACCAATAGTAAAACTGTTCTTCTATTTCGTACCCCTCACTCCCTTCCCCTCCCCCATTCTCATTCCCCTGCCCCTCCCTGCTGCCACTCCCCTGCTCCCCCCCCCCCCCGTGTCCGATTCGAACAATAACTCGATGCGAACAAAAAGACTAGTCTGTCCAGCATTCTTAATCGCAACGAAAACAATTATTACGTCACTCTGTAACTTGAATTTCAGCAGATGAAGGGCTCCGCGAAAGTGAAATCAGGGGCGCAGACATCAAAAGCTTTTAGAAGTGGTAGGCGGAGCAAGGTTGAGCGTAGTTTGCCTTCCAGACTTACCTTTTCCACCCTTTCTCGTTTGCGAGACATTACTACAGCGCTACAACGAAATACATGAGCACTGATATCGCTGAAAAAGACACTTCACGTAAACCGCCGTAGTCAATATCAGACAATATCAGGTCACATTTGACTTGTAATTCACAAACTTGCATCTCAGGACAACGGGTAGACAGATTAAGCACTGGAAGATAATCTTGAAACTTGCAGGAGCTTGATAATGGTAGATGAATGCGTAAACGCTGTCCTGGAATGTACTATGAAAGTATGTACTACATGTAATAGAAAAGGTTTTATTTCTGGCCCGCTTCATTCTTTTGAATGTGGTTTGCGCTCTACCACATCTTGATGTACCATGTTGTTTGGACAGTTCACTATAATGCGAAGGAAACCCATTCTTGCGTGAAACTTGATTGAAAACTTGAAATTGGGGGATTTTAGAGCAGGAACACAGCCTGTCATGGGTTTTCAAAACAAAGGGAAAGTTTGTGCTCATTATGTTTCAGCAGAGATTCGTCATTTCATCTGGATACTCTCTTCGTTTGTCTATTGTGCTCTTTTACATAACCACTTGAACCGCATAGCTGCCAAAGTGCCTGCGTATACAATATTGACTATCTTTCTTGTGAAAATTGCTAATAGTGGGTTATTTTGCATCGAAGCACACAGTATATCTTTATAAAACAAATCATTACTAATATGAAGAATATGATGAGGCCAAAACAGTAGGTAACATGCTGAAATTACTAATAATTACACTAAATTTTATTAATGGTTGGCAGCTATTAAGGATGGGTGGGATCACTGAAGGTGATGACGTGGATGCAGTCCGGACAAATAATCATTCGCCAGAGTATCACGCGATAAAGAGGGAGAGAGCGGAAACAAAACGATGCTAATGCACAAACAAATCAAGACAGCCGATTTGCTGTTGCGGTTTAGCCACTATTGATATCTTCAAGGAGGTGCATGCATGTGATACCAGGGATGTGATGCCTCCTCAATTAGCATTTTCAGTCATGAAGATGTGAAACCCTTCACAAATAACGCTGACTTGTGAATCGACGACAAATTTTCCCGCGCACGGCCGCTGAAACCGTGAATGAAGAAATTCCCTTTAAATCTTTGCATCTCTGAGCGTTGTCACTATACACACTAGTCGAAGATTTAATAGCCCCGATACTACGACAGGAACGTCTTTGTCGTAACGTTTCTCATGTCAGCGTAGACACACATTATCATGGTTGTAGCACTTACAATAATTACACCCTAAAGAAATGTGTCCTCGTCTCTATTACGAGGATTAGTGTAAGGGTGTCAGCGCAGTTACAACCCTTCCCCAATATTTCCATCAATGACATTGGTGTGGAGATTTCTTGTACAGGAGCAGGGCCCACCTCCCTGACAGGAGCATGCAAAGCGGTATATGCTTGGTCTGATATCCGATATTTATGTTTGTGATATGTTTGCCAGTTGACGATATTATAACCCAGCTTTTATCCCTCCCGTCCTCCTCCTTCCCTCACACATCTTTCTCCCAGTATACCCAACCTTCCTCTCCTATTCTTCATCCTCTTCAGCTTCTTTTCCCTGCATCCTGCGTTTTGTCACATTATTTCGGGTTTCTTGACGCCACATGTACCAATCAAAGCATACACAGAAACGAACTGATTAACGGCGTGCTCTTCTTACACCATCTTCACTGTAAAAACTTTGATCAGATTCGCCTGGAATCGAAACCATCACTCTGAAAGTTCCCTCGCAGTTTGTAGTAAAGTACCAAGATGACCGTTAATGACATCATCAATGTTGACAACTGATCTACGCTCGTAAAATACTTGGGCAGTCCAAGGAGGCGAGAACTCACCTCCCTGGTCAGTCAGTACGTTTACATTCATTGCAGTCGCATAATTTACCATTTGCAGATGAAACAAGAACCCAGCATTAGTGCTTTAAAATAGTTCTAGAATGTGAGCTAGGGATAGAAACAGATCCCTGAGCAAAGTCGTAAGAGAAGGTAATTTTACCAAGGAGGTTATGCTCAGACTAGCACACATCCATGGTTTTACCAGGGAGGTGGGAAGCCCCCCTCCCTGCTTTTACCACGGAGCTGTGTTGTAGCTCCAAGGTTTTACAAGTGTCGAGATGTGTGAATAGTTTAGTCGAGTTCAGCTGAATGAGAGAGAGAGAGAGAGGGGGGGGGGGTAGAATGATTTTGGCTCTTGAGGCGCAAGGGTGGTTGTTTTCATTATTCAAAGTGACCCAGGTTTGTTGTCTTTGGAAGATTCTTGCTCAAGCATTCCATCAAAAATACCGCCATCGCTCTGTGACCCCTAACCAATAAGTAGGAACCATCTTCCTGCCCTCTCCAACCAACACGCAGCCATTTTAGTGGACGCAGGACGTAATCAACAATGTATGTCGACTAATTATGTCGAGCAAAGTCCTGTCAGTTTACACTGAGCAATGTGTGTCCACATAAGGGACTCAAACACTGCGTCGTCCACTCCGGGCGGTGACGATATGACATCGTGTTAAAAGATTAGCGCATACGTGCGTGTCAGTCCCGGTCAAAATCAAAGGCTAAAAAGGGGGAAGGGCTACATGAGGCAAAAAAAAATGTTATCTGAATTTAGCTTAGACTATGGCACACCAGACATTCTCTGACAACATCCCGTCTATGTCCAAATTGCAATCCTTGGCTGCTGAGAAGAGAGCGGCCGCATCACGCCTTATCAACAGCCTTGCAATACCAGAGGATTTCCTCTTTATCATCCGCGTGCAGGCAGCCTGCAAAACATCTTGGCTGACCGTTCGCGTTCAGGCCCTAGGACAAATAAACATTCTCGCTGAACTGTCTTTTTTTTTTTGGGGGGGGGGGTCGTATGTGATTTTCTTCATAACTATACTGTAACCAATTTTTGGTATCCTGTTTTGGAAGCACCGCATCATGTCGACCAATGTATTGTTACTTTGGTTTGTTGGTTTCCGCATGATTATTACGATTTTTGTCTTTTCCTGTTGCAATGCAGATCAAGATCCAAACCATGTAGCTCCACGATGAGACTCGTGTAACAACGTGTCTGATTTAAGAAGGGATTGTTGGCCTATGGTTTTGGTTTAGATGGGGATTCAGGTTGTACCTTTTTTGTGAGATAATTATACGAAATATCAAAGAGCATACAATTCGAAAAGGAATCAAAAATTTATTTGATGATAATCGGTGTGAAATGGCTGAGAAAGAGATGTCCAAAAACAAAGCAAAAACAAAGTGGCCCTGATCAAAGGTGGGTCGTGATCCCGAGTAACCACCAGTAACCATAAAATCGTAGACCAAATACGAAATACATGTAAGTGGTAATATTGAAAGATTTACTGTTGCACAACTGAGATATTCAACACGGGTCTGAATCGGATGAGTCTATTCAGAATACAAAGCGCGTGAAAAGGTGAGCTGGTTTCGGGGACAGGAACTGGAAAAAAAAAATCGTGCGACACATCACTCACAGTTCACTGCAAGCACACGAACGAAGAAAAGGAGACTGTCAATCTAGAACAAACACGGGCTCCGATGTCGACGCCAACGAAAATGTTGGGCAGCGGAATCGATAAAACAAACATTTTAAGCAAGGCTGTTGAGTCAGAACAGCCGTTACCACCTTTCGTGAAGGCACAAGAGGAGAGAGAAAGGGGGAAAAGCCCACCCACGACAACAATGGAATAATTAGTTCTGATAATTGAATTAACCAAATTTTCATCGTGATCTAATTTGCTTTTTTTTTTCTCTCTCTCTGCGCGACAGCGTGCGCGCGTGGTGGGAGCCTGTTGACAACGTACATGAATTAATGTTCGCCGTCATTTTCTCATCTCTAACGAAAACATGTGTGTCATCGGTCGTCTGTCGGAGAAGACCAAGACTGCGGGCGCCACCACCGCCAGAGGTTTAACCCATCAGCATCTGCGCAAGGTGATTTCTCCCGTGCAATGGATAGGCAACTGGGCTTCGGTCGCAAACTGCGCGTGCGTTGGGAGGATTTCAGATGGAGTAGTGGATGCATGGGTGCGAAAGGGACCACTTTCTCGCGATCGTCACACAAGGCGTCTTCTCTATTTGTTAGTCTCACATCACAGACTCCTTGAACGTCCCTCCCACAGTATCATAATTCTTAGTACCACTACCAGTGCCAGAATAAAGGTAATGGTTTTGGACTATTAAAGACTGTGTGAAAACTATATTCTTCTGAACTTAATTTGACCATGAACCATGACTTGACCAACTAAACTTTAAAACTTTAAAAACTAAAGCCCACAAGAACAAGATCCGAAGATCTCCCATTTCAATCATTCACACAGTCTGTCTGTGCTCTTTTAACCTCTACTTTTTTCTGTGAAAGTATGTTGCATTTTAAACATTATGACTTTAAAATCAAGATTTATTGTAAAGATTGTATTGTAACTGATAATAATGTTGATGACGAGAATAATAACAATGATAGTCAGTGAGATATGCTTGAAATGAATTCGGCCAACATGACTCTTGAGGAGAAAATCGGCATGCATGATGCTATTATGTCGAGCAGGATCCGAAAACGGAACTGTCGCATGTCGTAGTGGGGACATTGGGTGGTCAAAGCCACACTTGGCACTCGCAATGAAGTCCCGAGTGAGGGACGAATCGTAGCGCAAATCGTCCCTATGCTGACGGGTACGACATGGCTAGAAAAACAAGGAAGATCTGGCAAAAAGGGGAGAAAACTTTGGCCTCGGGCGTGTCGGAGGTATATAGAGGGACACCACGCGGTAGGCGCCGCGACGACGACAAACGCGCTGGAGCCAGTCCCGAGGTCGAGAGGACCCAACGGCAAGGCCAGGTCCTCAGCTCACACCACCATGCATCTCCTCTCGGCCATTGCTCGCGAATGTCCGAGTGCAGGGTGATATTTAGTCCAGGTTAGTCGAAATGAACAATGAAAGGAGCGAAAAGAATCTTTGCACCAATTAAGCTGTTAACTGCAAGAACGTTCATAAACGTGTTGTTATCAACGCCAAGGTAATTACGTGTTTGCACAGCAATTACACCGAATACGAGGAAATACAGGGAGTGGCATTTGTTGATACACCAATGCACATTACATGCACACATCTTAACACACAAACATGCAAACATACACTCACACACAGATGCACACATGCACGCACACACTTGCATGAATATTCAAAAAGGAAATAATCTAAAAAGATAATCCGCGGAAGTTTTTTTTTTTCCCGTATCTGCTCCTCTTCCACTTTTCCTCTTCGCTCCGAGCTCCTCAACCTCTTGTTTGTTGAAAGGTCGTAAATGTGAAGTGAGCAGCGCAGCGCTGGGGATTCGGGCTCGTTCAACTGCTACTAAAAATCTGAGGACAGCGCATAAAAATGTCACGTATTCGGTTGTAACGCGAGAAAGACATAAATGTCGAAACTCGCGAAAGTCAAGGATGGCAAGTGATGTATAGCTCCACGTGGACATGGCGACTTTGGTGACACAACCATTGCCATGACACATACACAGTCATCTCATACACCATGGGAGAAACATAACAAAATAGATTTTGAAGCGCAGAAATGCAAAGTGAAGACAATATTCTTTCGCCTTAAATTAATACCATAATCATTTTCCATCATTTTATCTTTAGTTTCAAGGCAATTTTTGTATTGTGAGACAAGATGGAATGGAAATTGTCAACGTGAAACCGGAAGCATTAAATTTCATGAAATATTTGCATGCCAATACAACTATTTTGAACGAAAAGCATACAGTTTAGAGAGCAATTGACTGGCGAGGTAGTTATTAAAAGTGTAACATATGCAATTTATCATAGGGAGCATGGATAATGATTATTTACATGTTCATATTATCATATTAAATTTGTAATTTTATGGATGCCAATTATTGGATTACTATATTGACAATGTAATAATCGAATGGTCGCACCAACCTGGCATCTCAGAATCTCAGGGGTAATGAAAAAGAAAAGGGAAAGGGATTATCGCAAAGTTTCATGTTATCTGCTCCTGTTTGATACCTGAAAACGTGACTTTGAAAGTTGTGATGGGTTGAGCAAGATATTATATCCTTCAACAAAAATTTGTCCGGACAATAACTGATGAGAAAACATTGCATGAAATTGATGATTGTGGGCTTCGTCTCACTCTGCTAAAGACACAAGATTAAAGTCATACAATGAATCAAAGTGACTTGTTAACCTACCTACCTGCAATATACACCAGCAGCAGTAGTTCACTCGAGATGAATTCTTTACGCCACGGCGTTAGTAGTCGTATGAACGAAAGGAAGTTGTTGCTAAATAAAAATCCGAGATACGATAAAACTGGCTTCCAATTTCGCTTACAGATGAAGGCTGTCGGGACAAAAATGCAAATGCTCTCGTCAAAATCATGGAAAGTCTTTGCCAATGAATAAATGAAACGTTCGGGTTCTTTGCCCGCAAAATTCGTTGGCTGTTTGCATTAACTTTTGTATCGACGATTTGTATTCCAATTTGTCGCTCGAGGCGCTGATTCAATGCCTAGCCCAGTTCTTCTGGCAAACACGTATACACAGAAATCTAAGCAGACCAGGCGTTCCTCTCCACTTCAAATTAGTCAAAAAAAGAAAACAATACATCAAAATGTGACGAAAATGCTTGTACTTGGTGACAATTTGGCACAAGAAAGAAGCAGAAAGGTTCAATATAGTCCACTTCAGTCGACTCCAACATCAGACAACTTTATTTTACTAAGAGGCAGTGCAAGTGAATACACATCACTTTGCCGATTGGCAACCGACGTGAGCAGCACGCGACGTTCTAGCACTCCAGCGCAAGTGATGGCAAAGTGGCGGTGTTGCGGTATACCAGTGCCTGCGAGCGGAGTACACGAGAGAGCGATGTGCGCGAAGTGAAGGCGCACGAGAGATCGCCTAACTTTGAGCTTTACACAAGTGGCGTTGGAAAGACTACCTTTCGCACACTCGCCGAATTCTCGCCCCGTATTGGTTGGTCTTTGCGCTGGCTGGACTTCGGCTTTGCACCATCCAGTGTAGGCTCAACGCGCTCACACACACATTACACACTCAAACACACCCCCGTTCCTCGGTGTTTACCAAACTTCTTTCCCTGTTGACATATGCCGCATTCAAATTCACATCACTTCGGCACAATGAATAGTGGAGGTAAGGATGAAGGGGAGGGGAAGGGAGAGGACGAAGGGGAGAAGGGGTGGGGAGAGATGGGGTGGGGAGAGATGGGGTGGGGAGGGGAAAGAAGGGACGGGCTTTCGAGTTGGGAGGTGTGCATGAGTGAAAGTGCGAGGCTGGGGTACGGAAGGGGAAGAGAGGACCGTTCAGGAGGACTGTGTGCGATAAACATCATATAAACGAGTTGAATACAACTAAACTAAACAAATCAATCTCATTATGTTAACTTTTCTTTTGGCGACACTCCTTATTTATCATTCAGAGGAAAAAGGAAAGCGGAAAATAGAGGAATGGGCAAATGAATGAAGGAAGGAAGAGAGATATCACACAGCGTCACGTGCGTTTATGTGGGAGTGTGCGTGAGTGTGTTTATGCGCTGGCGCTCATTATGGATTCAAAGAGAAAGAGGGAGAAAAGACATAACACATTTCTTCTCAGGGTACATAACATATTGGACACACCCTAGTCTTAGACCAGTCCTTGGTACTAATGGTAGATGCCCGTATCTAACTCCAGCTACACAACAGGCGAGAACTGAGAAGTTGAAGTTATTCGGTAACCCTTTCTCTCGCAAAGACCAGAATTGAGCAGAGGAGAATCCAGGGTCTGTTACGGGTGGGGAAACTCTTAGGGTACAGGGGACTAGGGGGCGAAGGGGAAGGTGGTGGTGGTGGTGGTGGGGGTGGGGGGGGGGGGGGTTAGTTTGTGACCATCGCCCGCGGCTGATACGGCGATATGATTTCACATCACCGTGCTAGTGAGGAGATGCCAGTCACAGGCAAACAAAACTCGAAATCGCGGTTAAAAGATAAACGCGGAACTTTTAGGCAAATGAGGTTATTGTGAGCGTGCGTGTTGGTATAGATGGCTTAGCGCTCTTAGACAAACCTCAAAAACTGGGAAAGACAGGCAGAGAAGGAACCCCAGAAAAAAAAAGTAAAAGCGAAAAGAGAAAAATAAAAGGGAAAAGTGTGAGAGAGAAAAAGGAGAAAGAAGGAGAGACAGGAGTCAACATGGAATGTCTCGGTTTATTCGAAAAAACGCAAACTTTGAGGGCTGATATCTCGTGAAAAGACATTCCTTTGCCCTTTCCTCTATAACTTGACCTCAGTCAACACTGCGTTCGTCCGATCAAGGAGCTTCTTGGTCCGATCGACTTGTTTCTTTGTCAATAATATGTTAGCATTCCTTGAATTCGGCGCCCGTACGTATGAACAACACAGTGTTTGAAGCACACACAGCTAGTGTACAGGCCTAATCACACCACACGCTATGAATATTCACTTCTAGTCCTCCTATTGCTACTACTGCTACTTATACTTTTACTACCATCACATTCACCGCCACCACCACAACTACCACAACTAATCTTCTCCTCATTAACATCATCATCTTCGTCTTCTTTTCATCCTCATCCGTCTTCCTTTTCTCCTCCTCATTCTCCGTCACTTTCTGTCAACTTCTCCCCAGGTTTTTTTTTTTTTTTTTTCAGTCTGCTTTCCGCTTTCACACACTGGGGTGTACGTCACGAGTTCGACACCCAAGAAACATACAGCCCATGAGTCATACAGCCCACGAGTCATACAGTCCATGGTGTGTTCAGGGAGGTGGAAAGAAATTTCCACCTCCTTGATGTGTTCTATACACTTAACAAGCGACACGAGACCGACACATAAAGCTCCGTGTTGTAATATCGAACTCGTGGGCTGTTTTTACCTACTGTCGAGCTCCTGGGCCTAATTTGCGTCGTGTCGAACTCATTGGCTGTATGACTCATGGACCCTTTTTTTCTGACGTCAAACTCGTGGGTTGTATGACTCGTGGTCTCTTTGGATGACCTCATCTATATCATCTGCGTTCTTCCTGTCACATTGCAACCGGTGGAACTGACGGAATAAAGAGATTGCTGCTTATACTTCCTGTGAATTATGAGCGCATTCTGTGATGAAGAGTGGCTGCTCTGTCTAATCCTCTCGAGCTGTTCTTCTCAAGAATTGCTGGAATTCATTTTGTTCCAAGTCAGTTCGATTGTCTTCCTTACAGTTTGGTGGAGTATTTATATACTCTAAACCTCACAGGATGCAACAGGCGTGATGGGCATAACGGTGGATGGGGGAACTTTTGAGAAGAGGGGTGATAAAAGACCCCGACTGGACAAAAGCAGGAAGGTCTTTTGTTGTCTTGAGCTTCTGTTGAATGTGTGATAATGAGCGGTCGCTTAACAAGCTTCACTTTCCCGCCTCCCTCGTTTAGCTTCAAAAGAATTTCAAGAGAGAGGAAGAAGCGTAAAGTGCTCAAGAAAAGCGGGCCATTTTCCGCTTCATCGACACTGCGTCACGCACTATTGCATTGCCATTACTGCGGAAGCCTTATTTGTGTGTTTTTCTTACTTTTCTCTCCATTGCTCTTCTTCACCAGCAAATCTCATAGAAAACCAGGAAAAGAAATGATTTAATTAGGTGATCCGAGTATCCTCTCGGATCACCTTCTGTTTCTGTACGGATTCTTTCTTCTTCTTCTTCTTCTTTTTCTTATTTCTCCCCAAAAGTTGTGCATCGATTAGCTCAGAAAGTCCTTTTCCTATCAATATCAAAATTATACCATGTATGTATCATGTCCTAAAGACGACAGCGCAAGTAAAATCATAGTGATCAGTCGACCGTGACGTCACTATGACGTCATTATATGAAAACACATTTTCATTCATATCTCATTAATGGAATGGAATTTTGCAATGAAATTTACGTCACATATAATTCAAATTATGCGCATTCTACTCATGTTCTCAAAATTCATATTTTCTCTTAAAACGTGCGCGTACGCGCGCGTTGAAATATTTGTATGCTCAAATCGAGCTCAAATTTTTTTTGCACACGTTTCAGACCATTTGGAGCATTTTTTGAAAAATTGAAAAAATTGGACGGACGCGTACGCGCGCGCACATATTCGCACACACAGCTCATATGCAATGGAATTTTCCCGTTTTTTTACATTTATCGGATGCCTGAATTGTCAAGAAATATTTCTACCAAGTTTCAAGTCAATCTGACTCAATATGACGTCATACGGGCCCGTCAAAGTTGAAATTCCGCGCGCGCGTCAATGGCGATATACAGTGCAACGATGCCAAAAAAACGCCAATTTTAAATCCGATTTTACTCGTCAGGATGGACGGTGACCCCCCATTTTCTTTACATATTCTGAAAGCTGATGAGTTGTACATGTCATTTCATGGGCTGGCTATGCTGGAAAAATGACTAAAAGATATCAAATATCTTAATAAAGTAAAAAAAGTAAATTTTCAAAATGACGTCATCAAATTTCAAGTTCAATCAAGCGTATCTCACTTATCCTTTGCCAATTTACACCCAGATTTCAGTATGTTGTAGCTTATTATATGATCTTTCATTAATATAATTACAACATTTTGATTGGATGACGGCATCACCTCGTAAAAATGGATTGAAAGTAATATTGTCAAATTTGACCAGTTTACGTGTTATCTCTATGGGAGAGCAGTTTTTCTGGCAGTGAAAATTGACATGACTCTCTTTTTCGAGCACTAGCTCACTTATGCTTCGGTGAATTTCTCCCAGATTTTAGTATGTTGTAGCTGAGACTTTGGGCTATCGTAAGTGTGCCCTCCATTTTTTCATACGATGTCGGCATCACGTCGAAAAACTTGGTTGAAAATGGCACGAGGCTTCGATGCAGCGTCATTTTGCTTAATACACAGGGCCTATGGAGAATGAAATAGGTCATTGCGTAGCGCATCCGACTCGTAATCCTAAGGTCCCTGGTTCGAGGCTCACCCCTGCCAATATTTTTTTAAATTTTTTTAAACACTTTTTTCTTCTTTTTCTTTAGTTAATCTTAATCTCCCTTCCCTTACTTTATCTTTTTCTGATTTTTTTATGCTTCTCCTTCAAATTTCTATAAAATAACAATTTTTCTTTATTTTTCTTTCTTTCTACTTTCTGTGCAATAGATGAACAACAACAATGGCTATCAATCCCATATTTTGCACATGTTTAATACATGTCACGTACATTATTTCATAACATAACAACTACTTGATCGGACACCATCTTGGGTATGTAAATTAGGGTCAAAGGTCATAAATGTTTCATCCAGTATCTTGGTGAATACATGTCCTATCTTTCCCATATTTTGCACACGCAAAGACCATGTTACAAGAATCATTTCAAAAAATAATCACTTTTTGCTTAGACGCCATTTTGGGTGTGCAAGGTGAGGTCAAAGGTCAAATATACTTCATTCTGTATTTCCGTTAGTGTATACGGAATTCGGTACCAAAGATGGCAGGTCTCACTCCCTTTTCTAAATGAGAATCCAAATATCACACGGCCAATGTCTCTAAACAAGGATGAAACCTTATGGTCATGCCTATTGTGATCAGGACTCGAATCATTGATTAAAAAAAAAAATCGGATCACCTAATTTGTCAGTCTTGACAAATTCCGGGTCTAGTTTGATTCAGATATTGTAGGTATAATTTCAGCCCAGACACATGGCAGATGCAAGAGACATTTTTGTTTTGTTTTGGGGTGGTTGTTGTTGTTTTTTAGTGCTTTGAGAAGCTGATGTGGCTTAGGCATGGAGATGAAATGACGGACATGAGGTCCCTGGCTATGGAGTCAGCTACGCGAGCAACAGCGGTATAACCATGGAATAGCTAAGGAGGTATCATACACCTATCCAGGAGGTACTAGCGCCTAGTACCTCCTTCTTTGTATACACCAGGGAGGTATAATAATGGGTGCACGTCACGAGACTGATACTACCCACGAGTCCTACAACCCACGAGCCATGTATAATACAGCCCATGAGTTATACATCCCACGAGTCATATACAGCTCATGAGTTCGACGATAAGCAAACAAGGCTCATGAGACCGATACATTGAGCCCCGTGTTGTAATGTCGTACTCGTGGGCAGTGTTTACCTATTTAGTGTCGAACTCATGGGCTGTATGACTCGTGGGTGTCGGTCTCGTGGGATGACCCCGTAACTCTTTGCATACACTAGCACACTTTCGAATACACGAACTTCACTTCATACCTAGTTGTTCGGAGGTCTACAGCCGTTGGTAGCTTTCTTGCTTGTAATACTATGCAATCGCACGTGAGCAGCCATTTTTATCTTTATCCAATCACGAAACACTTATTTTTCATTAAGTTAGTGTTGACTTCATTTGGCTGTCCCGCTTAATGTCCGTCAATAAATATTATCTGTAGACGAGATATACGCTGATATCACAAAGGCATGATTGTGTGCAATCTGTTCCACTTGTCTAGACAGCATAGTGAGAAATTGCAGCATTACTAATATAATTCATTTAATATCTATTCATTGCTTGACGTTTCCTACAGCTGCGTCGAAATCAGAAAGAGCACTGAGCAAGCTTTCGTTGTGAATGTGAAAAGACCATTCAAGCAAACACTGACATCATTAACGAGGTACCTCTGTCGATTCTTGTCAGTATACTTGGCGATTCTTTCCCGGTTTTTTTCTCTCTTCTCTACTATGATTGCATTTTCTCTGTTAACCTGTTTGGTGAACCCTCCTTCGTCCGTAAATTATATTTTCGCGATTCAGATGGCAAAGGACCTCAAAATGTTCCCCCTATGACATTGAATTTAAAACTGGTTAGCGCAGCAACACTGAATATATTGCGCAATAATCTCAATTCGGGCCTTTTTCTCTCTCTCTCCCCATGTTGATGAGCCGTCTTGGGCCAAAATATTAAATATATCACGTTATCACAGACATGTGGCCCAATTTGTTTGTTTGTTTGGTTTTGGGGTCACCTCCTTCGGCACCTCCTCCGCCTCCTTCCCTTTCTTACCACTTCCACAATTACTACAACTATTCCTTGATTACTGCGTCTGTATCAACCAAAATAATAAATCCCGTCATTTTCATACTTTTATAATATATACGACATGATGAGGATGATCTCAACAAAAGAGATTTTTTTTTAAGCATGATGACTGAATTGGGAATGAATACTATAATACAACAGTTAAGTTCACTGAGTTACCCTGAATCATCACATTTTAAGGATTCATCACTTTTTACAGTCACATTTTTTTTTTCTGGCAATGTAGGCCTAAATAATATAGAGAAAAATAATACCTGTGTGAACATTTTGAGAGAGAGAAATTTTGCCTTCTATGTATCCAAACAAACATTAATTCTTATTTACCATTCTCTCCAGTTTTTGCGTGCTTTGTGATCGTTTATTATCATCGTAACATTCATTCTCAGTATCAAACAGTCTTTAAATCAAGACTCAAGACACATTTTTTCATTAACCGTGCATTATTGTCAAGCATATCAGAAGCTTATGCAGTACAGAAGAATAGATGTATATATTTTGCGCAGACGAATATGTATGTTGGTTTTGCGCTTTATCATATATATTTTTATCATTTGTCAATAAAAAAACATGTCATTGTTGCTATCATTTTATCAAGAAATCCCAACCCATAAGGGCATAATCTACCTTATTATTCTTCTATGACGTCATAATCATCTTCAGAAATGGCGGTATAGTTTTCTTCATGTCATCTCTCTCTCTCCCTTCTCTCTCCCCTTTCTCTTTACTCTGCTTGCTTGTTTTTCTGTCTGTCTCCACCCTGTCTCCATCCGTGCATTCATCCATGCCTCGACCCCCAATTTCCCACCCAGGTCTCAGGCCTGGACTAGGCAAGCATGGTTCGTTAGGTCCGACATCCATGCCGTCACTATCACTGACCGTGATGATGAATCGATCTTCCTTCTTTTTTCCCCCATTTCTTCTCGTCACCCCCATTTACGTTTTCTTTTCTCCCTTGACTTTCATGCTTTCTTTGATCTCTAGAGCATATTTTTCTCTCTTCTCTCCCTCTATCTACCTTCCTCTTTTTCTTTCTCATGCTTTCTTCTCTATTCCGACTGAACTCTGCAACGCGGTCTAACTTCTCGGAACATTTACTCAATTCTAAACACAGGCAGATATGGGAATTGGCGCGCAGATCAATCAAAGTGAACGCCACGATATGGCGGCTTCGCTTCATACACATCGCGTCTTCGCCTCCTGCGGATCCAGATTTCCGCGCTTTCTGATCACAGGCCGGCAATGGGACATAGTTGTGTCCCCTCCCCAGACACTCTTTCGATCCCATCACTCTTGAAAAAAAAAAAAAAAAAAAAATGTCTACAACGACAATAAGTGTGTTCACAGAAATTATGACAAATCAGCTTCTCTGTCACTGATTCAGCAATCGTAACTCGCCTTTTAAACAGTCAGCAACAGTATTATTATTATCACATCTCTCAGATAGTTTAATGCAAGTAATGAAATTTGGTTTTGATTACTTCCTATAACACATTCAGCAAAAGGAGAGCGAGTTACGGTTGTGGAGAAGCTAGGAGTGTTCGGGAGACGATGACGTCACCACTTTGTCTTCATCTAATGCGGATGTGTGTAGTATGACTGTTTCGTGAAAATAACGAGGATTTTTGAAATACCAAAACTTTGTAATTGGATATCTGATTTCAGTGAAACGTATACAGTCCTGATCGTTTGACTTCACTCCATACATTTAAGCGAGTTTCAAGATGGAGCAGAATTTCGATTTCAGCAAGAAGACACGGTACAGTTCTATACTGTGCAACTCGTTCTTTCAACAAACTACGATTAAAAAGACCTACCCACTCGACCCCACCCACCTTCCTTTTTCTTTCTTTCTCTGCATTCTCTTCTCCGCCACAAATCCCAAGTCCCAATCTAGCTTCACACGTTTGCCCTCCGATAGATCCATCACCCGTTCTGTCTCCGGCCTAATGAGCTCGCCTTGTCCTCTCATCTCCGTCAGATGTATGTAGTCTGCTTGTCCAGACTCAGCATCTAAAACGTATTCACCTCGAAGCAATGTCAAGTACATGTCATGTAGTAAAAAGGATACAAGTCGTGGATTGAAAAAAAGAGCTATATGTGTGTAGCATATAGCTCTTTGATATAAGCAATGTTATCAAAGTAGAGTACGGACTTTGTGAGAACTCGAATTTCAAACCTTAATCGCCATATTAACAATAAACTTGCATTATTGCAAGCGGGAAGATTGTTCGTGTATGTTCTTATTGGTATGATCAGATGATAAGAGTTAACGTTACTAAAAATCGCGAAAAAAAAATGCGTGCTTGCAATGTTGTCTGTATCTGCACCCGCAGTTGAAATTCCGTTGAAAACTTGATACATTGTAAATTTGACTTGACTTGACATGAATTGGACTGAGCGAGATTGTTGATGGCTTGTCAACGACCAAACGATCTTATTTTCATCATGCAACGAATCCACTATCTCTTGGAGGCAATTCATCCAGATCGTATGAGAAATTTTATGATGTATTATTTGACTTGAGGATCTATAGTCTGATAGTGATATGACAATAGGGATTCATTTACCCAGGGTATCATCTTCAGTGTTAGCACTGCTTTTCCACAAGGCCCTAGCAGTCATTTTATTATCAACCGTGCATTAACCGGTACCTCTTTTTATTTTTCACGTTGGTAGAGAGGGACATCATGGGTAAAACATCTCGTCCAAGGCCGTCAGCACTTTGCAGGACTCGAACTCGGGGCCTTCGTTTGAAAGTCGAGAGTCTCAGCCACTATACCACAGTTCCCCCATCAAAGTTTGACCTGTTACATTTATAATAACGTCAGTACGGGTGATGTCATGGTAATCATGAATCAAAACTAGATGGTTCAATGTTGTATAGCTCCCCCCTTTTTTTTTAAACCCTCGTTGCTCCATAAAATTTCTAACGAGTGACGCCATGACAGTGCGTAAAAAAATTGGCTGTATACATGTTATGATGTAGGCTCCCTACTAACTTTCATGGCTATCATGTATCAGAATTTCAGCACAATAGCCGTTCGGCGGAAGCTGAGAGACATTAATAATTTCTCCGAGATTCATTGTATGTTTTGTGAAAGCGCATTTAAGCCATCTTTCAGTTGCCTTTAGATATGGGAGCCTGATTTATGAACCAGATGTTGCATGTGGCTATAAATTCAGTGCTGCGGCTTATTTATGAACACTCAAGGTGAATAGAAGTATTGTAATCATACATTCTCATAATTTTCTGCAATTTCTTTACTTAATTGGCACGAAAGTGCTGTATTCATCATTTTATTTGGTGGGGGGGGGGGGGTGACTTCTTCGTGAGTAATTTCGTCAGTGACAAGTGATCATATTTCTGTCGGCATCATGCACTGTGCCCGACAAACGAGAATGTCGGAGTTTCTTCCACAGTCTGGTAAACCTGGGCTATTCATCGTCATTACTTACGGTAATGTTCAAAATGACAAGAAAGAACGAAAATATGAAACCCCGGCTTATCTCGTATGATGAATAGTCGGGGGAGCATGGGGGAATATCGGTCAGAATTTTGTAAACACCTGACCTGATCGGCGGCTCCGACATCACTATCAAAAGGTCTCGCGACGCGCGAGACGAACTAATAGCCTGTATTCCGCGGAAGAAAAATTTGGATCTACACGTACTACATCACTACATCATTTACTTCATAGAGGTGCGATGTCGACTTGTAGAGAGATGAGCTAATCCTCGCACTGACATGGTCATTCACTTGGACGTGCCTGATGCCTCTGTCTGTGATGGCTCATCCTTTTGTGATATACTGTACACGCTGTGGTGTCTAGCCAATCTGTGACCACGCGTTACGTATCGCAAAATTATACATCTTTTTAAAGGAAAAGTAATAAAAACCAAACCAAAACAACCAGTCATTGCTCTTTGTAAAAGGTGTATGTATATATATATATGTATATATATATATATATATATATATATATATATATATATATATATATATATATATATATATATATATATATAATATAAGACCAGTGAAAAATATTGCTCTGAGAAGGCCAAATTTGGATGCTTTTATGACTGCTCGTTCCTAATTTTAGACAGTATCGGAACATCTTGCGAGCATATCCGGAGACAGAATGCATCTGTTTGAAATCTGGATTAGAGATACAAATGAAGACTCGAATTCAATTCCTTAGCTATTGCGCGACACTTCAAAATACCTGAGCTCAGTACTAGATTTGGTATATGTACGAAGCTCTCCTACGGCTCTCCTGTACTGCATGGAACCATGCCTCCGCCTCCTCCTCCTCCTCCTCCTCCAATCTCAGTAAGGATCAAGAAGGTACTCGACGAGTTCACCTATTACCTCCTTTATAATAAGGATCATTATTTCACCTCGTTGTGCCTAAAGACCACCAGTGTACATTCTTATCTGTCTTTAGAAGAGACTGCATGGTCATAATCGGACCTCGATCAAGTCTTGAACATTCCAGACAAGTCGCCAGGAACCGAATGTTATTCGTTTCTTCTCGCGATAAGATCCGTTAGAGAAAAGAGAAAAGTTAATAAGAAAAACAATAAATGCTGAAAGAGGTGGAGGACAACGTATGGCATGTCTTCATCCCACTGTTTGTCGGAGGGACATTCATGTCAAGAGGGCAGACTCTCTCGTCTGAACGTAACTTCTCTCGACCTAGCCGGAAGGCCTGGCTAAAGTTAATGTCTCTAGACTGGTCAAGTAGAGGCAGATATTCCTCCTCTTCCTCCTCTTCCTCCTTCTCCTTCTCCACCTCCTCCTCCTCATCTCTCATCTCTGTTTTCGTCCTCTTCCGCCTGACGTTTCTTAACTTTCTTGTGTGTATATATATCCTTGCTCCTCCCGATATTAGGATTACTAATTTGTCTGGACTATAACATTCGGGTAATCAAATGATATTGTGTATCTTCTTTTCCCTCTTCTTGTACTCTAGTTTCCCCTTTGGACAATGCTCGGACGAGGATGTTCACAGAGGAACAGGACACTATCTCAGGAGCAAAGGGTAAGGAAGAGTTCCCAGTTGGTGCAGTCTCTTCCCACCTCCCTGGTTGGTGTACCTCCTTGGTTGCTGTAAAGGGGGTTGGTGATGACCTCGTTGGTCCCTGAAATTCTATCATCATGACGTGGACTCCAGTCTTGCTGTATATGACTAAAATAACATGGCTTAGATGGGAATCGACTTCCCAAAAGCCGATTGACAAGCCGCGCGGCACTCGAGAAATTTACCCAAAGAAAGAAAGAAAGAGAGGGTAGGACAAGAACAGGGGGAAAAAATCAAAAGTTTAGATGGTGGTTGGCATATCCGATTTTTTTGTCTCCGTCCTAACGGCATCAATTTTTGTTTACTATCTTCCTTTTTGTTCTTGACAGACGTGATGGGGAGAACTTGACCGGCTAAAGGTTGACCTGCGCTGACCTCAAGACATCAGGCTTGTTTGTAAAGCGTCAGTTCGGTCATCAATGCGGAGAGGTGAAATTTGCCCGAGTGAAAAGGAGCTTGGAAAGGGAGAGGGAGAAGGGAAAAAAAAATGATGTCGGAAAAATTCTTTTCACTTCGTCTCCTCCATAATATACTGATTCCCTGGCTGAGACGCTTCCTACTCAAGCGTTGTGGCCTTTCGAGCAAACATTGACGGATGAAGAGACGGAGAAGGTATTGAGACATGTGAGGTATTGGGGATACCTCACATGTCTACTTTAAATTATGTCAGGATTGCTATTTATGGGTATTCAATGGTATAAGGGAGAAAAGGAAGGGAGAGGGAAGCTTCACATATCATACTTTTAAGAGTGATCCTCATAATTCAGGCATTCGTGGTCTCACTGGGTTCTTGGACACTGTAATATAATATGGTGATTTCTTTAGATGATTTGAGTACGCCCAGTATTCTTGATCTTCAAGTACAGAACTAAAACGATACCGATACACAGGTCTATATATCCCTATTGAGTGACGGCTCATGTTTTTGAGCGTCTTGGATAACTAATGCGAAGTTAAATTTTGCATAACTAACCTGAAGTTTTCAGCGTTCGTTTCTGGAAACTTTGATAATAGATTTCGAAATTAAAAGTAAAACGGGATCGTTAGTGCGATAACGTCATAGAACATTCTGATAGGGCAACATATCTGTCCCCGCTTTCTTATCATGTACATAATATATGATATATCCTACCATCATGTAAGTTGTCTTATCGCCCTGAGGCTCTTTCTTTTCGTATGAGAATCAATTGATATCGTTGTGGCGATTTTCCCTTTAAAAACGGGACGGGAGACGAAGAAGACTGAAGACGAGATCGAGTCTTCGCCGTGATTAGTCACGTGACGATTGTTGACATGTTCCCGTGAATCCTGTCTTCTCAAGAGATAGCGATTAATTAGTGCTGATGCAATTTATAAACACAACGGTGCAGGCGGTAAGGCAGATAAGCGATCGACAACCCGCCACAGCTCAAGCTAGGCTCTTCACAAGGATTTCCTTTTAGATTTTTTTTTTTTTGGTCATCTCTAGAGTAATGCCGTTTAAATGAGACCTTTGTAAATCTTACTATATTTCGGGTAAGCAGAGAAATTTGTCTTTACATTCTATGAGAGGGTTGCTCAGATGAGTGGAATACACTGCGATTAACAAGGACGTAGACATTTTAATCCTTAGCTACTTCTGTAAGTGACTACGAACAAGCCTAATGGTTCTGAAGTGTCTGCTCTAAAACAAAACACAAAGTGATCAGCAAGAGGCTTACAATAATTTCAAAAATATATTGAAATTTCTAAAAATATCTAAAAAAATACAAGAAAAAAATACACCAACATAACTAATGGTAAAAGAGCAAACTAATGAGGGAAAGAGACTTAAGAGAGAGAGAGAGGGAGAGAGGGAAAGAAAAAAGGGAGCATGTCAACATGTTCTGGAGTTGGAAATCAACCCAACCCCTCGCCCATCCGGAAATGAAAATGTGTTTATTTTCATCTAATAGTTCGCTGTCACATTCGTCGATGGAAATGACGTCGACTAAATTCCAATACAATAGCAATAAGGTGAAATTACAAAAGGATCATACCCAATGTTCCAAAGGATTCGAGACTTTTTTTTCTTGCTCGTATGCGAAATCAAATTCTGAAACATGGAAATGGCGCGCGTAATTTAAGAAGTGAGGAAGTGCAAGTACGATTTTTTGTCGTCTGTGCCCTCTTCAAATAAATTCTTCGCGAATTTTATTGCTGCAGGAGTGACGCTCACGGGCGCTTTCTCTCACCGCGACCGCTAGTTTTCTTGTCAGCACAGTTATCCAAACACCGTCGGCTCCCTCCGCGTTGATAAAAAGCCGCTGGATTCATCTAAATCGATCATGTTGACGAGTCCTACATAAGCCACCCGCCGAGAAATCAGAAAGCGTGGCACCACGCATGCGCGCCATATGTGCCTTATCGCTTAGTTTATCGTTCAAATTAGTCTGGATTCCATGCGTTTGTTTTTGCGCATTTTGCAAATCATAACGCCAGCAGTGTCGCTTTGGTCGTGGGCGATTTATCATCATATACTAGTAACCATCCGACACGGGACACGGCTCGTGCGATGACGTGGGCTAGAGCGGCGCAGGTCATCTTCGGCACACACCGGTTCGTCCCAGAGAAGAGGACAGTGGTGAAGGCGTCGAAGCGGACGAACTCTCCATCTAAATCGAAGAATCATCACGAAGGACGTCTGTATCTGCAAGATATGAGAGTTTGTGGGCTTATCCAGAATAGCGATTCACGGACACTATTTGATGCTATTAGTCGCAGGTGTATTCATTCCAAAACAAGACATGAAAAATAATGTTATGAAAGGAGAGAAATTAAAGAAAACGATCAGGAAAGAAGATGCGAAACTACAATTTCGGATTTAAAGGGATGGCTAGTAACTGATAAGTGGGAATCAGTGGGACTGCTGGGGGATGATTGTTCCAATTCTTGTGGGATTCATTTAAGAGTACATTACATATCTATTGTTGTGTGAAAATTATTGCTTCAGAACGGTCTCATATTCAAGCAGGGAGGTGATTCAAGTAATGTGCGGCTTAATGCCCCGTCACTGTACAGGCATGCTAACCTGGAAACATTAAACTGCACATTAATTGAATATGAGACCATTCTGAAGCAAATAATTTTCACACAACAATAGATATATAATGTACTCTTAAATGAATTCCACCAGGATTGGAACAATCATCCCCTAGCATTCCCACTGATCGCCACTGATTCCCACTGATCAGTTGCTAGCCATCCCCTTTAAGTTGGTCTCAAAAGGCCTAATTAATCGATTAAATCAAACAGAGAGATAGAGAGGTAGACATCAGACATAGAATAAAAAATTTGCAAGAATTCAAAGTGTCTTGACGTTTTCAAGAAAGAAAAAAAAAAGAATCGATACATGTAGCAAAATTAACTTGTCAGATGACTGTTTAAATCAGAAACTCAACAGACTGTCATGGGACGTCGGCAGGACACGCCCGATCGTTGCACAGCACAAGTCTAACACACATCGCATTGACTCGACACTGGTGTCTTATCGGACTGACTCGACACTTTTACGACACTGACTGGATTTGCGACTGGAAATGGCGTCAGATGGCGAACTAAGCTCCTTCATCGGACGATCTTGCTCATGTGACCACGAATGAACTTCTTTTCAGATACTTCTTATTGATTTTGAATAAAACAATGCCTTCCTTGACTTTCAAGGAATTGACCTGGAATGAGACAAAAGGATATCAGTCTGTAATATACAGTATATGGCTATTATCTTGCATAAATATTTCTTTTTTTAAGAAAAATATTTGAATTACGAAATTTCTAATTCCAAAGTGCTAACGGACTTACAAACATTTGGTTATAAAAACGATGTATAATGTCATGTTAAAGATGTTTTTATAGGGGTCAAATTCATCTTGAAATCCTCCTCTGATACGTGTGTGAGAAATTTCTAGAAAATTCAGTTCATTTTCCACTGAAAACAACGACAAACATAGAAAATTGATGTTAATGGAGACAAAAGGGTACTAAGTATGAAAACAACAACTCTACTCCGTTTCAGTTGTGACTTAAAGAAAATAAAAGAGAGGAAAACAACAACCAAAGTAGAGGCGCGTCCATATCAAGGGTTGGGTGTTATATTTCATTGCGAAGTATTTCTGGACCTAAACCTACTTACGCAGCGGGTGCACCAGAATTAGCTCGCAAGATTATAATATGAAATCATCACTTACACGACAGCAACCACAATACGTGGCTCGAACATCCCTTTTAGTCTCGGGGTTATCCAGTTATTATTACGTCTGAGCCCAGACGCTAAAATTGGGACGAAGAAACAAACAGTCTCACGTTACGTGCGAATTGTCGCTTAAAGCCTTCTTCTCTTTTTTCTTTCTTTCTTTTTTTCCCCCGCGAAACGGGCTGCAGCCCGTCGGTTTTTATTCGATCACCCACTCGCGCCGCCTTTGGGACAGGCGAGATTCACGGCTGAAGAAACTTGAACTTCGCGCTGACCGGGGGAAGTAGAGGGCTTTTTACACTTGTAAATTTTTGCTTAGCCCCGGACTATCGGTGGGGCTAAGGGGGGGCCTTAGCCCCACCGTTGGTACGGGACTATCCTTAGCCCACTTTCTGTTTACACTCGTTTTTGCCAAAGTGGGCTAGCCCCACCGATAGTACGGTACTATCTGGCCCTGCAAAATAGCAGGGGTTAGCACCGCAATTGCGGTGCTAGCACCGCAATTGCGGTGCCAAGCAAGTGAGTGTAAACAGAACGAAAAAATAATCCTGGGCTAAGCAACGGAGACGAAGTCCGACCCTCACTGACCAATCAGAAACGAGGTAATCAAGTGCTGCCGGTGCGTGCGTGTACGTGTACAGTACACAGCGTAATTATGAATATTCATGTGGTTTGGAAAGTCCGGGGCTAAGAAATACGAGTGTAAAAAGGTCAGTTTTCTCCTTAGCCCCGGACAAGAGATAGTACGGGACTAATTGGCGAGTGTAAAAAGCTGAAAAAATTGGTACGGGACTAACGATAGTCCTGGGTCAGAGAAAGTCCGGGGTTAAGAAACACAAGTGTAAAAAGCCCTTAGGGCTGCTGCCTCCGCGTCGTAATGTGGTAATGACCCGGCTCGTTCGTATTTCTATAAAACGCCAACCTTTTGTCTTCGTCACGAATTCCTATGGTTCGCGCGTGATTTCTTGTCCTTTAGCACCCCGAGAAATAGCACGAGACGGTTCTGACAACGCATAATACGTCTGATCGACCCTATCATATGACACTGTCGACATGATGATGATGATGATGATGATGATGATGATGATGCCCTGAATGATGATGATGATAATTTGTCTCATCTTATGTCAGTTCTACTTGACAGCATTTTGTTATTATTATTACTACTTTTTTTTTTCTTCGGAGCGGTCTGCTGTTTGGTCCTACGCTATATACTCCATTAATTATTCCAGTGTCAACTTTAATTCTGCAACCTGATGTCTATGAGAATCTCACATGAATAATTCCTATAATATCTCACACAATCAAAACCTACAGTTTCCTCAATACCTCAGCTTTTCGGAGCATTGTTTCAAGTTTGCCATGATCCATTTATATAATATAATTTACAATGATGTGACAGATGCATAATGTTAGATTGATAAATTATTGTGGTTCGATGGTATTTAATATGCAGTGTCATCTGAAGGGAAAGTGTATCAGAACAAGTTAGCCAGAGTCACAACGAAATACTTATCTGATGAGTTATTGTCTTTCGTCGAGAGGGACCCCCCAAAACAGATTATATACTGTGGAAAGTAAAATGAACTTCAAAGATTATTTCAATTCTAACTGACCGATATTGGCTGGTAGTCGGGGTTACGCTTTGGCATGTGCTTTATGATTATACGTTGATAAAGCTTTGTGATTACGCTGATAAAGCCCATGACGCCTTTATTATAATAATCGTGTGGAAATTTGAAGGTTCACAGCTCGGCATAATTCATGGCGGCTATTGTTAGTCGCCGAAACAGGTCATTATGCCGTGGTGGCTTATACAGGGATCAATTAACAAACAAAGCAAGTTACTAGATCTACATATTATTATACGAACAAAGATGTACCTGATTCAATGTTTTGTATGAGTTTCAAAGAATACGTAATCATACACATAACTTTGAGGAGACCCCAAGCTTACATCCGCTGATTACTCGGCACAGTGGATTGTGTAGGCCTTACAAAGCGCCTGATCGGTCAAGAGAAAATTAGAATTAGAATGTTCGTGCGGTAAACAAGATTTTTTTCATCATCGTTATTCTCGTAAATAAAACAGTAAACTATCTGGGTTAACAATAATATTAATAACAATAAGTCAAATGATGATATTGGTAATAATAAAGATAGTAAACTGAACCTTAGGCCTACACAGAGTTATCATTTTATATCACATTAATATACTTGCTGTGACGCATAATGGTTGCAATTCGTTATTCTGAAAGATCGTTAATCTGAAAATGAAAAAAAGTTCGTTATTCCGAAGGTTCGTTAATCCGAAAACGATATAAGGTTCGTAATTCCGAAGATTCGTATGTAGGCCTACGCACCTTTTTCATCTTCGGATTAATGGACCTTATTTCATTTTTTGATTAACGAATCTTCGGAATAAGGAACCTTATTTATTTTTCATCTTCGGGTCAACGAAATATTGAAATAACTTACCTAATTTTGTTTTCAGATTAAGGAATATGTGGTATTGGTGTCGGGAATTTGTGTGTTTCGGAATAGCGGATCTAATTTGATTTTTGGACTGTTGAACATTCGGAATAACGAATATCTTTCTCTTACATCTGCACGTGCGCGCACCAAGTCTTGATTATGCCATCATCATTTTGGGGAGTGCTGGTAAAAGAAGGCTACTTTTTTTGTTGTTGAGGGCGCCCTAGGCCCAATCAAAATAAAAACAAAGAAAATCGCAAAGCAAACGCTTTGCTAATTGTCCCCACTGGGACGTGGCCTGTTAAGAGTTTGTTCAAGGTGCCTTGAAAATTAAAGAAAAAACAAACAAAACAAAAGCAAAATGTGGTAAACCCATCTCTAATCCTCTTCTCGTGTTTTCGTGGGGTTTGTTTTAAAGAAGTCAACATTTCATATTGAGTTTTCTGACATGTCAAGTAGAGTAAACGTTTGACCGAATATCAACATTAAATGAGGGGAAAGTCATCTCCAATCCTGTTAACTCATTAAAAGCGAAATATATCACACTGAGTCATCAACAATGTCAAAAAATGTAAATGTTGATAGACAGGACACCGTAAGGACAGTTTTGAGCGACAATCAATTTTGGCAGCTGCGCCGAAATGAACCTAAAGGCTTGCTCAAGTGTGTTGTCATCTCTTTGCCCCCCCCCCCCCCCTCCTCCTTTAAGGTTTGGCAAACTGGACACGGGCTAGAGCTAACTTCAGACGACTTCATTATTTTGATCGTGGCAAAAAAAGGAGTGATATCAAGAATGAGAGAGAAGAGGAGGGAGAGGGAGAGCCTCACGGAATAATACCTCTTGACCTCTTCATCTTGTGCGGCGAAAAATGATTTTCCTTTTTTTCTTTGTTATAAAATGTCTAGAGACGGCGAAGGACAAATTTAATCATTTCCGAGATTATGGCGACTCTTATTTATAAACACCAGACAAAGAATGACTCTATGAATATATTTCAAGAGGACGGGGGGAAAATTAGAAGCCTCTGGGAACCAAAGAGGCGTTCTTGCGTGATGAATGTAATAACGTTTATTGAATCACACATGACGATTAAATACTTACGCACAGTCTTCATACATAAATACATACATACATACATATATACATACATACATACATACATACATACATACATACATACATAATAGTCACACATCCATGACGACACTCGTACTTGCATACATAAAGATATACAATGCATATACAACATCTACACACACACACCAACCAACATACATCAGCACACACACACGCATCACAATCACACGATTATTATTGAAAACTTGAATCATAATCCATTGTTTTAGTCACTTTATGTAACTGCCTAAGTTCATTGATATTGTTGGTGTGCGTGTGGGGGCATAAATAGATATATTATGTGTATGTTTGTATGTATGTATGTGCGTGTGTGTGTTCGTGCGTGTGTGACATTTTTTATGCTCCTTTCAGATACATGGGCCAAATTTAAAATCGAATGTTCAGAGAGGACATCTCGTCCGAGGGCGTGTATTTAAACCAACCACGCTTGATTCAAATGTACATGATCTTCTCTGCCGAGTCAATCGGTAGAACTTCTTCCATTTTATCAAAGTAGTCCCCGTAGCGGGGTAGAAATCTGCAGGTTTCACTGCCTGGCAAAACCAAGTGAATTTTAACTCGACCATGATATGTGATTAGTCACTATCAACGATGCATAATTTTTCGACTTCGATCTCGTCCATCCCCTCAAGAACACCGAATCTCGTGGTGTTCTCGCGGACCCTTGAAAGATGATTTCCCTCAAATTACAGGCTGTAGAGTCCATAATACGGGGGTCCGTATCACAGTGTAAAGGGGAAATCTCTGAGGAGACCCTCCCGGCTGTTCCCCTCCGGAACACATGCCTTCTTCTCGAGAGAACTGGCAAACATTTGTACTCCGATCAGTCTAAGCTATCCCCTTATGCCACGCCGCTTCTGCATACCCTTGAAAAAAAAAAAAGAGAGAAAAAAAGTCCAAGCTGATGCTCAATCCATCAAACGATCATTAGTTTTCTCCCCACGAAATGTTCCTGCAATCAAAGGTGAAGTGCTGGCGTCTGCACTTATCTTCTCCAATTGTTCACATTCATGTGACATGTGTACATCCAGGCTCCAGCGGCACAGTTTGTTTCTGAGTGAAATCGCACTATCATAGCGAATTAAAAGGTTTTTAGGACCTTTGAACGTCCGCACAATTATTATTTCACATACGGCGCCAAGCATCTATTATTAGTAACCAATATATTATCACTTTCATCACGTGACCGTATGAATGGTCGTCTTTCTGACAGCATGATGGTCTATATTCGAGCCTATCATTCAGTATTTAATTTTTATTTTGGCGGAGTGCTTGACACATAGAGCAAGAAGTAAAGAATGAACACTCTCATTGCCGTCGCCAGTCTGTCTGCATGTAATGCCAATGGCATTTCGAGGAACTGGTTCTGAGCGAGTTAACCGACAAGATATAGTACGGAGGACCCGGGTCCCTCCCGTCAGAATTTGCTCTCATGAGCCATCCCAACCTGACACAGGTCGATACACTTCTGAAGTGGTTCTCTCGAGGTATAATTCCACAGCATGTTCATGATGTGGGCTTTATAAAGAGGCAAACAGAAATAGGATGTTTCATAGAAGTCTGACACAAGATCAGGAAGATATGGAGAATTTAGAGTTTCACATATCATATCCTGAAACGGTGACATTAGGAGCAATAACATAGTTCGCAGATAGTTAATATCAGGTGTAAGTTGTCATTGCCTTGTAAGTTATCCAGGGCTAAACCTCAATTCTTGACTAACTTTCCTTCTTTGACATGAAATAAAAAAGAAAGACAAATACAAAATACATACTTACTTACATATAGTTACATATATACATACATACATACATACAAATATTATTGATTTAAGGGCAATTCTTTTTAGTTCAAGAATTACGGAAGAACGCTTTGCTATAAATCTGTTGTAAAAACCACAAGAAGATTCACGGTGGCTATAACATCATTTAGCTCAGCTTATTTGCATAATAATCATTTTGTGGTTTCAATAGTGAATACACATGAAATTTCAGTGTTCCGAAACATTCTTATATTATGTCAAATTTGGAATCTTCTACCATAACGTTTGTCTATTTTTGCCCCCTGGAAGTAAATTCAAACATGGTGTTAAATAGCACTCTTGATGTCAAGCAATACCACTTTTATAAACTCCAGCTTTACCTACCAAAGCCTACTTTTCTCCATATTCGCACCCCTGCTATTATGGCTATGACGGGAACATCATTTTTAGGGGTACAAACGGGTATACATGTATATTCACCTCCTGGTATTAGTATGGGATAGAAATTTGCGGAAATCGAAGGAGCACGGATTTAAATCCACAGTAAAGTAGTATCACCCCCCCCCCCCACCACCACCACCACCACCACCACCACCACCATCAAAAAAGTGGCCTAATTCGATCGTGCAAGTTTGGACATGACGGAAGAGGGACATTTTGTGCTGGTGCTAATACGAGTGTCCCTTTTCCCGAGAAGTAAAGGTGTATCTAGCAACAAATTATGCCCCTTAAAACAAACAAAACAAAACAAAACGTGAAATAGGAAGTGGCGATATAAGCTGTGATTGTAATACATCATTCGACCTTCTCTATAGAATAGTTGATAAAAATGGCAACCAAAGTAATATCAACTTACGTGTCTCTATATACTGAAGTACTGTTACCTGGTTGCGAAGGGCATTGTACCATTTGAGGTCATCCCAAACACGTACTGCCAAAAGAAAATCGAAGATTTATACAATAAAGACTGCTCATATAGCTTCAGCTCATAATAATCGTCGATATCCTTTTACCCCTTTTTCTTCTTTTCTTTTTTAAAAGCATATTACTTTTTTTTCTATGTCTCACTGCATATTCAAATTTTCGTCTTTAATTTTAGTGGCAGACTTGTCAAACAGAATGGCTGTTTGACTTGGAGCGCAAGGTCGGCCGCTATTTGCCGACATGTCGAACCACATTCATCTTTCTCTTTCTATCTCTTTTTTTCTCCCCTCTCTCCCTTTCTACTCTTTCTTTCTTTCTTTCTCTCTCTCCCCCTCTTTCTACTCTTTCTCTCTCTCCTCTCTCACTCTCTTTCTATATTCTCCCTCTCTTTCTCCTTCCCTTTCTCTCTTGTTATAATGACCGCACCCGAACAGACGGCGACGCAGGAAAGAACAAAAGGTATGATTTGAATCCTTTATTTCAAAGGAAAGAAAGATAGGACGGAAAAGAAAAACAAAAAACAAAATTGATGTTGAAAGAATCGAGAGAAGTGAAGGAAGGCTATAGAAAATGAAAATGGGATTGGTAAAACGTAGACAAGACTATAAAACTGTGAAAGGGACATGCTGGGAAGTAATAAATTTTTAGGTAATGAAAGACTGGTGGTACCAAAAAAAAAAAAGAAAGAAAGAAAAAAAGATATGCTGGGAAGTGTTGCAATGATTAACTTTATATCGCAAGATCTGAATTAATTTCCGCTCATTTTTTACGCAGCAGGTGTCATTCGTATGTCTGGAAGTCCAAGAGACTAGTTCCTCTTAGCCCCAACACATAAAAGATAAGAGTTAGTCTTAAGAAAAAGAGAAGATTTATATTTGACAAAGACAACGGTGTCAGTTTTATTAAAATCGGATGAAAATTAGGGAAGTTTTCAAATTGTGAAGTTTCGCTACTTTTAGCATGACAGTTCTCAAACAGTATGTTGATGTCATGACTATGCAAAATGAGCGAGTTGTTGATGTCATGACTATGCAAAATGAGCGAGTTGTTGATGTCGCCTCCTTACAATTATCAATTGATTGTGTAAAAAAAAAGCAACAACAACAGACAAACAATATTTCTGCCAATAACTTGTAAAACAATATCATCCGTGCATGGCTGAGTAACTTCAAACTAATGATCAGTCAGATATATTAGAATTTTTGACTGGGGCACAGTCGCCTTTGGAAAAAAAAAAAACAAATAAACAAATGGACGTTAACCGCATCCTCGAGACTATATTTCCTACTAATGCCATGATACAGCCGTAAAATCACTATTACCCATGCACACAGCTAAACATTTTCCTTATGCGCTAATCAAGGCTGAAATAAATGCTCACATCAACAATGCTTTCTTTTTTTCTTCTTTAAAGAGTCTACTCAATTTGTTCCGCTTGCCGTTCAACAGTTTCATATCCACCACTGCTAACGAGTTGGCACAGTGGGGCAATGGTGCATTTCGGATCTTGATGGACAAACGGTGAATGTTCCGGTGCGCCTGATCTTATTGCTGCTGCACGTAATGGGGCCAAGCACACGAGAGGACTACTCGAAGGCGACTTTTTTGACCAAGGATCGAGGTGTGAGGAGACCCCTGATTTTGATAGAGCAAGAAGACGACTAGTTTGCCAGCACAAACCCAACTGTCGATCGGAAACGAGTCTGTGCCAAAGCATACCTTTCAGGGTCTTTGCATGTACCATTATATTCCCTGCATTCTAGCTGCTCCCGACAGAGCAGCTAATGTAAACGCCCGGCCTGTGGGACAGGACCAATGGAGCATGTCCTTGGTTTTCGGCGTAGACTCCTTTGCGACCAACAAGGGTTTGTGTCTGCAAAGCAGAAGACAACGGGACGAGTTAATAAACGAAAAGAATAGAAATAGGAGTTTTCAAACATGCCGTTATATTGTGAATGGAGCGTATCGAGACTTTTACCCCTTAATGAGTCAACTGTATATACATTGTACATCTACAGTTCGAACTCGTATACCTCCGTAATAATGTTTTGAGTCGTTTTCTTTTCCTTTGATATGAAAGTCACTAAAAGAATTAGGGTCATTGCCATCTGCCCTATATGAGCACGTAGAAGTTGTGCCACACCTCTTCAGCGTCAGTGCAGCCTGGACCCCATGACATTTACACAGAGCTCAATACGACTCGAGTATGGTTGCTTATCAAAATAAAGAAAGAAGGGGGAGGGGGAATAATATGCCATCCAATTCATCCACGGAACCAGGCAGTGCGTGTATAATCTCTGTAAGTTATGTCTGTTGGTAAAAGAGTAGTCTGCTTCTAGTTATAATTCGTCCTTTGAGGTTGTGTATCCCTCTCAAGTACGTGCTTCAACTTTTGCGTTACTACAAAATACGTATCAGAATTTCGCAGTAGGCCTATGCTTCCAAGTCTTAAAGTTGACATCAGGGTTGGTGTAAGGTGTTAGGAAAGGAAAATACAATGTTTGGGCTTTCCATTCGTCCTACAATGAGAAGGAAAAGCGGACAGATAAAATAAAAGTACCGAAAGACAGAAACTGTTTCTTGTGTAAGCTTATTTAAAGGGATGGTACAGTATTGGTGGAGATGAGAAATGGGCTTTTAACTTTTTGCGAGATACCAAGAAAACACTTATGATTAGTACAGAGCATACCGTTTTAAGAGGAATTCAAAGTTTGTTTGATGAAAATCGGGTTTGGGATGACCGAAACATCCAAAAACAAAGTAAAACAAAGTGATCATAATAAAGTGTGGGTCCCACACTTTTAGAATCGCTCTTTTTTTGTTTGATATCTCAGCCATTTCAATATCAGTTTTCATCAAATAAACGTTGAATTCCTCATAGAATTACATGCTGTTTCATATTTCACAAGAGGTTTCTCATTATCTCACCAAAAAATGTTAGAAATCTGAAATTAGGTCTCAACCAAAACTGTACGATCCCTTTAAACGTGTGCATCCCGTTATAGCCACAAGACAAAGACGTTTAACTTCCTATATATCGTATTTCTGTGACCATGTCATTGTAACAAGTGGTTCTATAGTGAAAGTTAGCCTACTCCTGGTTTGATGTCCTACGGTGATTCGCATGAAAGGACTTCACTCAGATATTCTGTCTCTCAGTTGCATGTCACCTGTTCGTTTCGAAGTTAAATCTCAAATGTTTACTTAAACACAGACCTGACACAGATATTGGACCTATCCAGCTTTTCTTCAATAAACCTAGGAGGCCCTGGTCTACTTTTCACGAGACATTCTCAGAGCCCTTTTTCCCATGCACATCATAATGCCACTGCATGGTTTTATACTCCGTCACTAAAAAAAACTTCGCTACACTAGTTTCGAACACTATCACTGGTTTCGTGCCCAACCTTTAACCTCAAAGATAATGACTCGTCTGTAACCATAACACATCTGTGTTAGAACGAACTAGTTAGTCCAAAACCCAGTCCCAAATCCAACCCCCATAAGTTCAACTGCAGTCATGAAACGTACCATCACTACTCTGCCACATAGCTCAAACACTCCGCCGCTCGTCCAAACCTCTATCACTTGCCCAAAACATAACTCTGAATCCACATCACTGCATCTTCTGCCAGAAGAAAGAGACGTTAACGAGACTATTTGAAATACAGGATTACATCTAACAGGCCTGTCACCCTAGCTCGTATCTTTGAATGTGTCTAAGAACTAATAATGATCTACACATCCACGAATCACATGATCATAATCACATGTCCGGCGGTAGTTGGTGTCAGAAGGAGTTCTTTTCCTTCCAAGTCTTATCGGGAATTGAACCCCTGACTCCTCGCATCATACAGTCACACATGTTCGTTTTGATGAATGTTTTTCATAACAACGCTTGAACAAGGAGCGAGTATATAATATCAAATGCCAAAGTTTGTGTCAACAACTTCTGGGCTGTCTCGCCGTTCCCATTCATATCCCGAAGCTCCTGTACAACAGTCTTATTTATGAAATCATAACCCCGTTTGTCATATTTGTCGAGTCAAAGATCACATATCTATCATCAGAAAATGACATCGTATTACGGGCGAACAAAAAATATTGCATTTCGAAAGTACGATGAAATTGGAGGACAACTACCCAATCAGTTTACTTTCATTCTCTGTACAAGCAAAATATTACACCGAGGATATTACAAACATTGCTGTCTGCTAGTAACTGTTGCACTGCTTCTAAATTTACATCAGCAACTCCACAAACTGTGCCGATGTTATAGTCAGAACATATACGTCAACGCTCACTTTGTACAACCTCCATTTACTATATCAACAATGTGCCCTTGCACAAACTGATACAGTTATACAGATCGAGTCTGTTTTGTATACACTGATGAAAACTGTGCTTCATGATGTTTTGAGTACTCGAACGGTGGCAGCAAGCGATGGTGTCAAAATTCAAGGCCCGCTTATTATCGAATGGGTAAATTATAAACTCGTTATTTTCAGTCAACATGCAATGTACACTGAAGAATACAATATGAAGTATTAAGTAGATAACTCTTTATACGTAATCATTATGTATCAAATCGTTGACTAGTATTTTTTTTCTTTTTAGCCCAAATAAAATACACATGTACATGTTAATACAGTGTATATCAATGAAGAACATAGCAAATACATAATTACACCTGATCCCCACCATGCATCCATACATTTGTGTAATGTGCATGCGTGCAAGAAATTTTGCCGGAACTGACAGTTCTCGAGTAAATCTCACCGCGGTTTTTGGTCATTCACAAAATATTACTGAGGTATTAGAAAGCGTGTCATTATTTTGAAAGCATAATGTATACCAGCTAGGAAGCAGAGCATGCATGATTTTGTTAGACAATTCAATGTTTTGTAAAAGAAACTGAAGCGCCGCCAACGAGGACAGCTCATATTTGGGTCGATGACTGAAGGGGTATAGGCCAATATGTTTAATCGAATGTTCCCCATAAAGCATTAACTTTAATCGTGAGAGATCAATCATGCTTGCGAGGAGGTAATCGAAATGGGTTCATACGGTTCTCTTGACAAGACAGCGAACTTTACTTAGCGGCAATTCAAACATTTGATATAGAGTGACGGGCGACTCATAAGTCAAACGACAAGAGTTCACGAGTAAAAGAAAAGGAAAAGATGTAAATAATGTGATGGATCCCTACAGAATTGAGCAGGAATACAAAGGTTCTGCTAACTGGCAATAACACATCATACGATAGTCATGATCAAATACCGCTTGTAAGAGGAACAGTTTACATGGCAAGCACGACTGAACTACCAGTATTACAGTGACATAAGAACCGTTGCGTTTGAGCAAATTTAACCCAATTACAGATAAAACTAGAAATGTCGCTATGGCGACTGGTATGCCTCCGCCATAATGCATGATTCTTGTAATAGGTCTAGATAGTACATGTGGACAATGTGTGATTACATTTTCATAAAATTGGCAAAATATTTAAATGACGTTTGTCACAAATGTGTTGAATGTTCACCTTCCTTGACCTAGGTTTAATTGGATGAATAGGAGAGCATGTATTTGGGGATTTAAGGACTTTAACTTGACTTTGAAACATTCATACATTTATGCACTGAGTAATTTTCAAGGTATGGAGAAAAAGTGCAATTTCTGTATTGAATAGTAAATTGTTACCATTTTCATCTGGCCTTTGACCCTAAAATTCATAAGATAATCACTGTCAGGAAGAACATGCATAAATATGTGATAAGTTTCAAGATAACTTGAGCCACTTCCGAGATATGGAGGAAAAAGTAAGTTTAGCACTTTTACTTGATCTTTGACCTTTTACCTTTGAGGCAAAAGAAAAAAAGAAAAAGAAAAAAAAACTTTCAAGGGAATCTCTGTTAGGTTATACATGCATACACCAAGTGTAAAATAAAAAACAATAATCCTGCTGGCATTGCATAAACATGGGGGAAATAGTAAAATTTTGAAGTGTTGCCCTTGACCTTTGACCCCATGAACCCTAAATTCTCTAGGTAATCACTGCCAGTCAGTACATGTATATATAGTATGTTCCATAAAGATACCTTGAACAATTTCCAAGGTACAGAGAAAAAAGTGAAGTTTTAATATTTTTACTTGACCTTTTGACCTTTGACCTCATGACCCAAACTTTTCATCAGATAATCATAAATGGGTAATACATGTATACACTAAGTTTCAAGAAAATATTTTCAGCCATTGCATAGATATGGTGGAAATAGTGAAATCTTATGCATTTGACCTTGACCTTTTGACCTTTGACCCTGAGCATGTGCACCCAAAAGTTGATAGGCACAACTTCACCCCCTAATACACATACATGCCAAGTTTCATTAGGGTACCTCGAAAGGTTTTGATAGTTACCCTGTCCACAAAATTCATTACGGACGGACGGAAGGACGGACGGAAGGACGGACGGACGGACGGACAACCCGAAAACATAATGCCTCCGGCGCCACTTCGTGGCGGAGGCATAACAAAAAAGTAATAAAAAGCATTGTAGTGAAGAGGGTGAATTCTTTCACTTCTGTGTTAAAGTTTGCACCTATATTTGACATCATGACAAAGAACTAATTGGAGACTTGCATGTATAACACGCATCCCTTCATGTAGGTCTATACTTGCCGATTATGTGTATGTATGGGTGTATGTATGTACGTATGATGTATGCATTATGTATGTTTATGTATATTACTTGCGTACGTTCGTATGTATTATGTACAGATGTGCGTGTACATTATGTGTGTTCATAATTTCAAACATGTCCACCGATAGGAGACAGAAAGAAAGAGAGAGAAAGAGAAAGGAGAAAGAGAGAGAGAGGCGGGGAACAGAAAGGGAGGGAGGGATAAGAAACTGACAGACAGACAGACAGACGAACAAACAGACAGAAGAGAGAGGAGGAGGGAACTCCAAACACCAAAGGCACCAAAGGATTCACTCGACAATACACGGGACACCATTAAGGGCCTGGATGTCCTGCGACCCTACCGACACCGTCGCGTCGGGCCGCGTTAGGGCTGCCGCGCTGCGGAGTGCGAGCACGGGTCATCGACGTGATGAAAAGTGTGGCGTAACTGACAGATGAGTGATGTGCGAAGGGACAGAAAATAACACACCGTCGAAATGGTCACACCCCACTTCGGTGGATATTGTTCTATGGTCTGCCTAACTTACCAGATGTGCTTGTTCACTTTATCCTCCAGGAGAGGATGAATTCCCGATTATTACTTGGGTTCGAGTCATCTCATTATTTTCAGCACGTCATTGCCGATCTTGGTTGTATTACAGAAGTAATGAATTGCTTCCACCATATTCTCAATCTCTTTAATACTGAAAATTGATCTGAGGAGAAGGGAATCTTAAGCATTTGATGAAATTCTGGATAAAAAAGTTTATACTTTTCATTGATATCCAGAGTAAAGCACATTAAAGGAATGGTATAGTTTTGGTTGAGATGGGGGTTCAGGTTTTAACTTTTGTGACTGACTAGAAAACACTTATATGAAATATTAAAGAGCGCACATGATTCTAAGTGCAATTCAAAGTTTATTTGATGAAAATTGGTTTTGAAACGGCTGAGATATCAAAAAATAAAAATAAAACAGGGTCCTAATAAAAGGTGTGGCCTGGGACCCACCTTTTATCAGGATCACGTTGTTTTAGATATCTCAGCCATTTCAAAATCAATTTTCCTCTTAAAATTGCATGCTCTTTTATATTATTTCATAAGAGGTTTCCCAGAGGTTTCATATTACTAGTATCTCACAAAAAGTTAAACCTGAATCCCGCATCTCAACCAGAACTATACCATCCCTTTAAACATGTTAAATGAGAGAGTAAAATGAATGGCTGATCTTGATTTTGATGTCGATTTTAGGATGTTGTGAAATATATCTATTTAGGCAAGAAATCAGGTCCCAAAGTATTAATTACTACACTAGTAAAATGTCTCCATGAGGGAGCTCATACTATAACAAAGCAAATTACATTATGAGATAGTTTCCACTCATAGTGTGAATTAATGTCTCCAATTAGCAGAGCTCATAAACAGTCTCCTCATCGGAGATCATGCTTACTAGGAAACCTATTTTGCATCACCTACATAAATATGTACTCGAAAAAAAGGCTCGACATTTGAGCTTATCAAAAAAAAGAAAAAAAGAAGAAGTTTTCTCACAATTTCAGGAACCTTCAGTCAATGAAATCTATGTGAGTGTATGTACACTACAGGGTGATACCTACACATGAACACATAAAGTTATTCATACAGGCATAATACAGAACTCTTGGATAAATATTTCTGTGCACACAACTTCTATTTGGGATGTTCAAAAGAGTTCATTCAACTTGTGTGTTCAACTCCACACACCTTGCTTTGAAAGGGATTCATTCAACCTCCTTTTTTATCTTTCTCTCCCCTGCTCAAAAGAAAACAGAGTCAAACAATCTTTCTGACCTACTTCTGGAAGCTTGCAAAATAAACATTACACTTTTGATGCTGACATGTACACATTTATTCTCACTCCTTTTTTATTCCATGAAAGGGCATAAAAAAAAAACACATCTGCAGCAAGCTCTACATTCATCATGCAGACAAATCATTCACAAAATACAGAGACTGGGTTTGGGTTTGGATAAAACCTTCTAAAGATTCTTGCAAAAATTGTGCTCCAATAGTTGAATTCTGTTGTACAAATCCCTGGAAATACAGAATTGCTAAGGGTGCACGACAACACTTGCTTTAATACACCGTGCAATACCCAAAGGATTCCCCACAAATAATATCTTACAAAATATCTGGTATAATGTCTTCAATCCCTGTGTCATGAAACATGAAAGTCTTTCATGAATTTAATAAACACCATGCATACCATATCTGATGGGGTGAAGATGTTGTGACCCCTCAACTTTCGCAGTGACTGACACAGAATCACTGCATTTACTTCCTGTATATGAATCAAAACGAAAATAAATGGCCTTTGGCGTCAACCTTTGCTGTCTTGCAAAACCCTGGTATATAGTTTTGGATGAGATGGTGATTCAGATACGAACTTTTTGTGAGATAATTAGAAACCATTTATATGACATATTGAAGAGCATACAATTCTAAGAGGAACTGAAAGTTTCTTTGATGAAAATCAGTTTTGAAATGGGTGAGATATCCCAAAACACAGTAAAATAAATGGTGGGACCCACCTTTTATGAGGACCACTTTGTTTTGCTTTGTTTTTGGATATCTCAGCCATTTCAAAACTGATTTTCATCACATAAACTTCTAATTCCTCTTAGAATTGTATGCTCTTTGATATATTTTTATAGAAGTAGTTCCTAATTACCTTGCAAATAGTAAAAACTGAATCCCCCACACCATCCCTTAAAGGGAAAGACGTGTAGTTGCCAATTATTGACAAAGAAACATTATGTATCAATTCTTTGTCACATGCAAGCCACTGGAAGATTTGTGAGTACATGATCATCATCCCTACTGATTTGTATTATATGTGGTTGCAACTAAATACCACTATTTGGAGAAACCTTGTAACTTCCACACTTTCTTTTCATCAAGGTATGACTGAAGACAATAACTATTCTGCTACGGGGGAACCTCATTATGGAGGAGGACCTAAAAACCATGACAATTACCTTGCTATATCAGGTTTCTCACTATACCAGGGTACAAAAACACAGATAGGCCTATCTATATAGAGAGAGTTGGGACCTGCAAATTCACCTTGTTATAAGAGGGTTTTGTTATATCCAACCTCTTTATAACAAGGTTCCACTGAAAGCTGTTTATCTGATTTTCTTCTCTATTCATTAAAACAAACATAACTTTATATTTTGTCAGTATGCATGTATATCTTTATTTGTCAACTATCATTGATCCTTTGCACAGTCGAATGTATGCCTACGATATAATTCCTGATTTATTCTGTGTTACGTTTTGTTGGAAAAAAGGAATGAAAATAAATGAATTGAAATGAATTGAATTAAACAAACTTGACATGTGTGGAATCACGCTACGGTGATGACAAATTGTCTCGCGTAGTCTGTACATTCTGTCTTTTTTTTTTCAGGGGTAAAGGGGAGGAGGAGGGAAATCATTTGACCCATAGTGTGATTCAACATTCTCTAAATATTCACCCATTCTTCTTCCCAATCTCATGCCAGGTTAAGTCTCCATTCATCTCATGGGCCGGCCAATCATTTTTTTTTTTTTCTCAACACGCCCCAAAAAGATAAATCGCCAATAGCAGATGCTTTGTCCCATCAATAATTTCTCTTCCCCTCCTCCATCGCTCACCCCCCTCCCTCCCCCCTCATCCCCACCTCCTTCCAAGCCACATCGGACAACTCCTTCCTGATCTACTATTCTGTTTGCTTGGCAGATTCGCATCCAGTTCAAACAAAGACCAAGGAGAATGCCGGCAGAGTCCGGCCAATTAAGGGGTTCTGCTCCCTCATCACGCCTGCCACCAATTTTCTCTTCATTTTTTTTTTCTTCACCCTCTCTTCTTTTTCACAGAAGGCTAGAGAGAAGTGGAGGTGACGGTGATGCCGTATGAACGACAAATTTCAGGCATCTCCAGTTTCGAAGCGCTCCGTCCTCCTTTTCACAGTGCTTGGTGTGGCAGAGAGAGAGAAAACAAAAAACTTGGATGACAGGTTCTAAATCACTGCAAATTTACACCCCTTCATCACGGTGCTCCTACGCTGCAAACATGTGTACATTACGGGGCGCAGTTTTCGCACCAATTTCTCGGAGCGGCCTCAGATGAGGCTATCTTCGCTCCTCCTGGAGGACGCTGCATCCAAAAGAGAGACATCATTGCAGGAAGATGACAGATTAGTCTCCTCCTCATACACCGGCCTAATCAGATTTGGGCTGAAGATGGCGAGCTGGTGAGCTGGCGAGCTGGCGGGCGGCAAAGTAGGCAGAGAGGCTGGTTGGGTGGAGTAGGAGGTAGATGCTTTGAGTTCTGTTTGCTGATGTCAATAGACACAGAATACTGGGGATAGAAGGAGGTGATTCTGGTTTGGTGTCATCCATGATGCGATGGAATGTTCATTCCGCACGCTCTGCATCAGACATCATCTGTCCTCGAAATTGGCAACATCTTTCCCTGATGAAGGGACCTGCAAATATGCAAAGAGAAAGAATTAACACAGCTGAAACAAGGAAAAAGGTTAAGTGAAGAAGATTCTGCCAATGTGTAAATCCTTGTTAGACCTCCCCCTACAAAAAATGGCTCCCATGAAAAGTTATACTAAGCATCTCTGAACAACCTCCTTCTTCTGCATGTTTGCTTAGATACAATCATTTCATTTTTGTTCTTATGTGCTGGTACTCAAAAACAGGCATCAGTAATGTGCATGCTCTCCTCATGCCTAGTTATCACAACAGCATTTATGTCCTTTAAAGGCATTATTTCCCATTTGCAGATTAAACAAATACCCAGCTTTAGTGCTTCAAGATAGCTATAAAATGTGAATTAGGGATAGCAAAAACCAATGCAAATATGTTTATCAGAATAATCAATGTTAAGCACAAAATGTATTGTTAGATATACAAAATGTGCACAATAGTTGTAATAAAATTGTTTCTAAAATAAACCGTGTACAGTCGTGGTTTAGTGAGAAAAATAGTGATATCTCCTTATATTCTAGGCTTTATTGCAAAATTTTTATATGGTAGATGTTTTGTGATACAACTGACCTACACATATGCATCAAATGTGATTTAAAAATTTTTTTAAAATGATTTTAAAATCAGTGCTCCCAATGGTAAAAATAACTTTAAGCCTCAATTCAACATGGGGTGGGGGGCAAGCGACAAATATGCTTATAAGAACTTTCAGTCAGGATGAACTTTCAGTCAGGAAGAACAGTTAGTCACCGACTTATTGTCACATATCAGAAAAGAAGGTGATACACAAAACTGGCACAGTGGATTTTTTTTTTTTCACACACAATGCGGGGAACAAGGAGGACACTCTGCAGGAACAAGGAGGACACTCTGCAGGAAAGAAGATGATTTGAGTTAATTTCTTTTGACTATATTCACAAAGTATATTATAACATTACCCCCCCCCCCCCAAAAAAAAAAAAAAAAAATGTTCAAAAATTATTATGCATTGGAAAAATAAAGGGTATACCAAGTATGAATGAATTGTAGCAATACATGAACAATTGGAAAGTCATTGATAAATCAATCAAATGATTTTGAATAAATGCAGGGGACCGCCATATATGGCCTCTGAAAAGAATACATGTGAAAAATACAAACTAAACTGAATATCAAATATGAAGAATACAAAAATTGAAGAGCCTGAGGAGAAAAAACAGAAGGAGCGGTGATGATAAGTTCGATGAAAGAAATAAGATAACTAGATATATCGCTACGGCGACTGATATGCCTCCGCCATAATGCATGGTTCTCCTAATAGGTCTATAGTACAATGTCTTGTCAATGTGTGATGACAGTTTCACACAATTGGCAAAATATTAAAATGACAGGTTTGCCACAAATGTGCTGAATGTTCACTTTCCTAGAACTAGGTTCAATTGGATGAATGATTAAAATGTCAGAGTGCAGGTATTTGGGGAACTGATGATTTTTACTTGACTTTTGACCCTTTTATAAGTTTATGCATTGAGTAATTTTCAAGGTATTGAGAAAAAGTATAATTTCAGTATCAAATGGGAAAATAGCATTATCTAAACCTGGCCTTTGACCTTTGACCTCACAGTTCCAAAGAGAATCACTGTTAGGTAGAACATGCATAAATATGTAAGTTTCATGATGATACCTTGAGTTACTTTTGAGATATGGAGGAAAAAGTGCAATTCAGCACTTTCACTTGACCTTTGACCTTTTGGCAAGAAACTTCCCACAGAATATATACTGGGTAATACATGCATACATCAAGTTAAAAAAACCAAAAACCTTTAGGCATTGCATAAATATAAGGAAAGTAGTGATATTTTGAAGAGTTGACCTTGACCTTTGACCCTCAGACCTTTGAACCATGACCCCCAACTTCCCTAGATAATCACTGCCCATTGGAACAAGCATATATACTAAGTTCCATGAAGATACCTTGAACCATTTGCGAGATATGGAGAAAAATATGAATTTTCAACCTTTTTTTCCAACAAAATAACCTGTGACCTTTGACCTTTGACCCCGTGACCCTAAAATCCAAACAAAGTATTATCCCCCAGGATATACCCTCATACCAAGTTTGATGTAAAACCACCACACGGTTCTTGAGATATCGACAAAAACAAAACGCGACGGACGTACATACGGACGAACGGACGGACGGACGGACGGACGGACGACCCGAAAACATAATGCCTCCGGCCACTTCGTTGGCGGAGGCATAAAAATGTTTCATCTTGTTTTCTCTTCTTCTCTAAATGTGAAAAAGATGAACTAACAACACACACAGAGAAGAGAAACAAGAGGTGTTATAAAACTAGAAAGTTTAAGGGATATCACACAATTTTTTATATATATATTTTTTTTTTTGGGGGGGGGGGGAAGCTAGGGTCTTTTTTGTTGGATGTCTGAGTGAAGGAGTGGAAATAGGTTACCCTGGGTAAACCTACCTTCACACCATGACTTGATCCGTCCAGATATGTCTGTCATTTAAAAGCCTACTGTTTATAAGCAAGGCATACATACAGCGTGTATATATAACCCAGATATCATCATCCTGGTAGTGAGGGGGCACCCAGCACCACCACCACTACCAGACATGGACAATGAAGTAGGGGTGGGGCAGGGCGGGGTTGGGGGTTAAGGTGGACATCATGGAAATTCCGCTTTTGTGAGGAGTCTGTGTTGTGGCGCTGAAGAGGGGGAGAGATAAAAATTATTATGATTAGGAGTTCTCTCCACCAGCATTCACCTTCTATTTTCATGCAGTCATTTCTTCTGAACTTCAAGCGTTTTCCTGATTTCAATCTCTTGGCAAATTCATTACCCACATGATTAGATTATCAGAGAGTGGAGAGTGAGCACAGATGGCCCTACACAGTTATTCTCCAGAGTAAAAGATGTTCTCAAACATCTGATCTGAAACTGGGGAAACTTTCCGCATCCTGATGCCCCAAGATGTTCTCTCACCTACTGTCCTTCACTCTAATTCCTTTTTGTTTGATGTGTCTGATCTATGTGCCTCTGTGTTTGACAATTCCCCACTAATGATGGCAGAGTCTCACATACCCGGTCTTCTTTTTGACCCTGAAGCTCCAATCTTCGAGGGGAAACCGATTCAAAGATTTAAGCGGCAAAGCCCCCATCTTTTGTTACTTTAGTGTTCCGAGAGCAATTGGACCTTGCTGAAGGTTGCTTGCATTAGAGTTTAAAAATTCAGCATTTGACCCGTGTCCTTTCAACTCGAGACACTTGGCAAATGTAGCCAGGTTACATTGTGAAATACTGTCGTGACATGTTTTAATATGGTGTCTGAAAGTTGGAATAATTTTTGTTTTTGTTTTTCATGTGCTAGGGGATAATTGTAGGTTTTCAAACTTGAAAGTCAAACGTGGTTATAAGAAAAAGACCTAGCTGCCACACCACCTCCTTGTACCAGCTTTCAAATACACTCAATGACCCATTGTATTATTGGCTGCAATGTCATATTTCATTTCACAACTTGATCTTGTCATGCGACCTTTGACCAAGTGATCACAATATCTTCATCACTGTACCTTTAATCAGGGAGGTGAGACGACCTCCCTGCATACACATAGCATGTTTCCTGTATCAGATACCATCTGTGGAAATTTCAAGATCCTGTCTTGAATGGTTGAGAGGCGATCTTAGCTTGTCATATAAAATTTATTAATATTCATCAGAGTTAATCGCTGATGCTCCATGCACTGTGTGGGTATGACAGAGAGATGGAGAGAGGGAGAGGAAAATGGAGAGAAAGAGAAGGAGGGATGAATTTCAAGAGAAAATGTAGGCCAATTGAGGCAACAGATTTCACTTGATACACTCCTCCTTAGGAAAACTCCATGCCCTGCTCAAATTCAGTTTGATAAATAGGGTGAATCCAAATAAGCAGAACTGTGGAAATTTCTGTTGGACATAAAGAAGTTGTGACATGCAAAGGTTCATGTGATAACCATATACTGAAATTGATAAGGAGGTGATGATCTCATTGCACACAAGTTTCCTATTAACATGTACACAATGCTAATTTTTCATTTTTGTTGTTGTTGGTTGAATTAGAAAAGGAAGATTACATCTTTTTGAATTATGCCAGTTGTTTTATGAAACAGAGATGATGAAGATGGGGAAGGATAACTAAAAAATTTTTCAGTGCAAAACAAATTGGAGATTTGTGAGGCATGACAGATCATCTCATGTAATTTGTTGCTGCTAATAGTGTCACTACTTTGTGCAAAAGCATGTAAAACTTTAGAATTCCATAACTTCTTCGACTCGTGTCTAATCTCTATCAAAAATGTCCCGTTGTGTTCATTTTGACCTCTCTCCATTTACTAAAGTCAGCTCAAAGATGACATGAATCTTCATGACATCCAGATATCACAGTGCCTCTGGTTCATGCAATTGATGACTTCATATTCCACCATCACACCCAAACATTTTGTTAAATCTGCTCTAGCAAGAGTAAATAGCAAAGGAAAGTCAGAGATGTCATGAATGAAATTTTCCTGAATGATGCTATTTCAATATGCTAGAGTATACCCCTTCCCCCTCCCACCCTCCTCCTCCTTCGCCTTCCCCCATCCCTCTCCTCCCCCTCTTCTTCTTCCAGTGCATCTCTGCCCGCAACCTCCTCCTCCTCCTCCTCCTCCTCCTCCTCTTCAACCTCCTCCTCTTCTCCTAATCTTCATCGGTAAATCTGTTATGATTTCCATTCCTTGGCCAAGTCGCAGATAAACAGACTGTCAGGGGTGATTATCGCATTCTTGCTTGGTGGTGGGTTTCTGTCATCGGTCTCCGGTGTGTTCTTCCACGGCAGAGATGAGGGCACAGGGGAGATAGCGAGACATGTATATAAAGAGCAGAAGGAAGATAAAGGGGGGGGGGGGGTGGAGACGGAGAGAGAGAGAAAGATAGAGAGAGATGGAAGACTGGTAGCTAACTCACCTCTCGTAGGTGTCTCGAGGACCCATTTATCCTCCTAATTTGTGCTTTTTCTTCTCCCATGCTCACTTCTACCAAGGAGCTTCAAGCTCCTTGCTTCTACAAGCTCAAGCTTATTACTTGAGAGGGGGGGGGGGGGATGGGAAGGGCACTTGTAGCCTTGGTACTCAGACCTACTTCTAATGAATGTCTAACAAGCAACACGACATGATGCTCACAACTCTGCCATATTTGAGTTAGTTCTGTTCTATAGAAACAGAATCATACACATGCAGGAGACATCAAAAATGAAGGAAAAGTTAAACAAATGACGAAGAAAACGAAAGGGAAGACAAAGAAGATGATGATGAAAACAAAGAAGAAGAAGACAAAGAAGAAAAAAGAGGAGGTGGAGGAGGATGAAGGAGCAGAAGGTCTGATGGAGGAAGAGGAGGAGGAGGAGGACACTGAGGCAGGTGAATTCCCAGCTACATCAGTGTTTGCCCAAGTATGGCAGTGAGGATGTTCTACTCTGATCATCGGTGATACCAAAATACCCTGTTGATGGGCCAGAGCTCACTTGAATAAGAGCAGTTTCAAAACTGGGGCCTGGTTCCTGGCTGCTTACAATTAAAACTAGAATTATCACTGAAGGTGATTAATACCCCCGCCCCTAGTGTCGCTTTATAGTATGTGATGTCATGAGGGCAATGACGTTAATACCAAGTTTGTGCACTTGTCGAATTGGAAACAGAATAATTTTAGTTTACTGTACAATTACAGAGTTGACACTGAGTTCCACAAGGTTTAGGTAAAAAGTGTGGTTACCATGGCAATGCATTGTCTGATACAAACACAAGGGACATTTTGCATAACTACACTTAAAGACCATCATACACACCAAATTTGACCTTCATAGCTTGAATAGTTTATTTTGATACAAAAATGAGTGGTTACCATGGCAACACATTTTCCTTAAACTAACACATTGGTGTCTTGCAAATCTACACTTCTAGATCATGATACATACTAAATTTGACTTTAATTGCTTGAATGATGGAAAAGTTATTCGATCTGCAAGGTTTTGGTAAAATTGTGGTTACCATGGCAACGGTTTGTGTGACAAACACAAAAATTATGTGTTCCACATCTATACCTCAGGGCCATAATGCCTACCAAATTTGGTTTCAATTGCTTGAAAATTGTGGAAGAAGTTCACTCCACAGGATTAAAAAAAAAATGCGGTTACCATGGCAATGCATTGTCCGATACAAATACAAAGGACATTTTGCAAAACTACAATTAAAGAGCATCATACACACCAAATTTCACCTTCATAGATTGAATGGTTCAATTTGATACAAAAATGAGTGGTTACCATGGCAATACATTTTCCTTATATTAACACATTGGTGTCTTGCATAACTACACATCCCGCTCATCATACATACTAAATTTGACCTTAAAGGACAAGTTCACCTTCATTAACATAAGGATTGAGAGAATGTAGCAATATTAGTAGAACACATCATTGAAAGTTTGAGGAAAATCGGACAATCCGTTCAAAAGTTATGAATTTTTGAAGTTTTTGTGCAGTCACCGCTGGATGAGAAGACTACTGCAGTGTATGATGTCATATGCATACAACAATATAAGGAAAATATAAAGAGAATTTCACAAAATTTCATCTTTTGAAAAAAGTACCCATTCCCTTGACTCGTTACTGACATATATATGAAGGGTTTGTTTGCAAAAACCGATAAGTCCATTTTTGAAGATTTTGAAGTACGATCTCTGTCATAAAGTACAAAATAATACTTTTTAAATGATATATTGGTCACTACATATAGAGGTATATTTTTGAAGTTATGGTCAAAAGAAGCACAAATTTTCTTATTATTCTCTTTATTTTTCTTGACATTTAATCGCAAATATCTCCATTTGGCAACTAGAAATGTCGCTACAGCGACTGGTTATACCCCCGCCAAACAACATTTCATAAGCTTTGGTCAAAACAACATTTGATAAGCTTTGGTCAAAAAACTGAGGAAGTAGTTAAATCCGCAAGATCTTTCCTTGATCTTCTGCCATTAATATGCCGTTACCATGGCAACGTACTTTCGGGTACTGTCGAAAAATGCGTCTTGCACATCTACAACCAAAGGCACACATCTGTACCAAGTTTCATGGAAATTGGGCAAAAACTGAGGAAGTAGTTTGCAACACAAAATTTTCCATCATTTTGGCTCATAATATGTGAGTTGTTACCATGGCAACATACTTTTTGTCACTGTCAAGAAATGTGTCATGCTGACCTATATCCTAAGACAAACATTCAATATGAATTCCATGAGAATTGGAAGAACACTGATGAAGCAGTTTTGCCATGAAGCATTTTGCCCTATATTTTACCAATAACATGCCGTTACCATGGCAACGCACTTTTTGCCACTGCGGAAATATGTGTCTTGCACATTAACATATTCAGATGAACATCTGTACCTAATTTCATAAAAATTGATCAAAAACTGTGGGAGGAGTTTGCGACGCAAGATTTGTACCCATTTTTGCCCATAATATGCCGTTACCATGGCAACGTACTTTTGGGTACTGTCAAAAAATACGTCTTGCACATCTACAACCCAAGGCACACATCTGTGCCAAGTTTTATGGGAATCGGTTGAAAACTGAGGAAGTAGTTCGCGACGCAAGATTTGTACCCATTTTTGCCCATAATATGCCGTTACCATCGCAACGTACTTTTTGGTACTGTCAAAAAATACGTCTTGCACATCTACAACCCAAGGCACACATCTGTGCCAAGTTTTTTGGGAATCGGTTGAAAACTGAGGAAGTAGTTCGCGTCGCAAGATTTGTACCCATTTTTGCCCATAATATGCCGTTACCATGGCAACATACTTTTGGGTACTGTCAAAAAATACGTCTTGCACATCTACAACCCAAGGCACACATCTGTGCCAAGTTTTATGGGAATCGGTTGAAAACTGAGGAAGTAGTTCGCGACGCAAGATTTGTACCCATTTTTGCCCATAATATGCCGTTACCATGGCAACGTACTTTTGGGTACTGTCAAAAAATACGTCTCGCACATCTACAACCCAAGGCACACATCTGTGCCAAGTTTTTTTGGAATCGGTTGAAAACTGAGGAAGTAGTTCGCGTCGCAAGATTTGTACCCATTTTTGCCCATAATATGCCGTTACCATGGCAACATACTTTTGGGTACTGTCAAAAAATACGTCTTGCACATCTACAACCCAAGGCACACATCTGTGCCAAGTTTTATGGGAATCGGTTGAAAACTGAGGAAGTAGTTCGCGACGCAAGATTTGCAACGGACCGACCGCCCGACCGCCCGACCGACCGTCCGCTGATTCCTATATACCCCCTTCAAACTTCGTTTGGCGGGGGTATAAATATGGACTTATCGGTTTTTGCAAACAAACTCTTCATATGTTATGGGTGATATTATTCCCATTGCCTTTAGAAAGAGGCAAGTCAAGTGCTCTTTTATTATGCAAAAAAAGTGAAAATATGTTGAATTTTCTTCACATTTTCTTTATACTGTTGTACTCACATGACATCACGAGCACTAGTAGTCTCCTCATCCAGCGGTTCCAACACAAAAATTTTAAAAATTCATAACTTTTGCATCGATTGTCCAATTTTCCTCAAACTTTCACCGATGTGTTCTACTAATATTGCTGCATTCTCTCAATCCTAAATGTTTATGAAGGTGAACTTGTCCTTTAATTGCTTGAATGATGTGGAAGTCATTCAATCCACAAGGTTTTGGTAAAATTATGGTTACCATGGCAACGCTTTGTCTGACAAACACAAAAATTATGTGTTCCAAATCTATGCCTCAAGGCCATAATGCCTACCAAATCTGATTTCAATTGCTTCAAAACTGTGGAAGTTGTTCACTCCCCAAGATTTCGAAAAAAACATGCGGTTACCATGGCAACGCTTTGTCAAGTACAAATACAAAGAGTGTCTTGCATAACTACACCTATAGATCATCATAGATACCAATTTTGAAATTGATTGCTTAAATACTATGGAAGTTATTCAATCCACAAGGTTTTGGTAAATTATGGTTACCATGGCAACGCATTGTCCGACAAACACAAAAAACATGTCTTGCACATCTATACCTCAATATCATCATTTACCCTAAGTTTCATTTAAATTGCTTCAAAACGGTAGGAGGAGTTTGCGATACAAGATTTTGCAACAGATCGACCGACCGCCCGACCAACATCACGGTGATTCCTTCACACTACGTGTGGCGGGGGTATAAAAAAAATATAAACTAGAAATGTCACTATGGTGACTGGTATGCCTCCACAATAATGCATGGTTCTCCTAATAGGTCTATAGTACAATGTCTTGACAATGTGTGTGACAGTTTCACATAACTGGCAAAATATTGACATGACAGGTTTGTCACAAATGTGTTGAATGTTCACTTTCCTTGAACTAGGTTTGCTATATTGTCTATAGACTTTCCTCAGGTATAATCTCTTGAGCTTTGATACGAATTTCACTTCAACATAATATCAGTATGCTTCTAGTCTTGCATTTTGGGAAAACTTTGAGGAATTCAGAGGGCTTTTCACTCCATCCACAGCAACATAATTTATATTTCCATACAGACTGCTAATAAGATGACCTCCTTCTTACTTGGTGGTTAATAGCGGGAGTCAGAAGTCGTATCCACTGTGCCAAAGTGCCCCCCACAAGAGTTGGAGAGAAATGAAGAAATGTTTCATATCAGAGCTATTTTTGTGACTTAACACCAAATTCTCTATGGCATCTAAGATCTGAACTGCCAAGGTAGCGCATTCTTTAATACAGCACTTTCTTCCGTCCACACCAATGAAAAAGCGATGCAAATGAAGACAACTGTCTTTTTCCTGTATGCCAGATGGTATAAACCTGGTTCCCCTCACACATTTCATCTCTTTTTATTTCAGCGCTTTTCATAAACATCCAGCAGCTCTTATGCAGGGGACATTTTCAATTAGTGAAACATCCTGGAGGTATTTGCATTGAAGCTTTCGATGTTCCCCAGCACGATAATCCGTTTGTCTCCTCTATGCAACCACGGAGGTAGCTCCATGATTCAACAATGCTCCCACAATGCTCTGCAAAAACTGGATTTTTTAATGTTTTTAAGCCTTTTTTTGGGGGGGCCGCTGTGCCTCACAATTTCCACGCGTGAAATTAAATATGCTTGCATTTTGGATCATGCTCCGTCAGCTCCCTTAATAGAGAATTTTTTTCTTCTTCAAGGTGATATGAATGCATCATCTTTACCCTCTTCCTATTCTGCTCAAGACCGCATGGTCATTCGAAAGAGAATCCACGGCATCCTAGGTAAATATGTTCTTCTGGGGTGACTCAAAATGAATCGCCTTTTTTCTTTCTATCCTTTTTTTTTTTTTTTTTTTTAGCGGGCGGGGGACAGTGACGGGCTGTGGGTCCGCAATCCGATATACCTGAGTCATGGGAGAACCTTGGCACGATTTCGCCCCTGAAATTAGCAAACTCTGGTTTAAGGTGTTCAAATTTAGATCTCCTGTTTTTTAAGTCATTGCTTTCTTTCAGTGCTTATACCTCTACTTAGTCATGTCATTACACACAACTCTCAGGTGAATCAATCTAGGTGTCATGGTATTAGCCTGAAACAGCAAATACATACTATTCATGGAATATGATATGTGCATTTTCCCCTCTCCTTTCAATCTCATATCGGAAATAATGATGATGCAGCATTTCAGCTGTATCACCATTGTTCATCTGTCTTTCCTCTATTCATCAGTCCTTGGGGGGTATTTCATGTCTTCTCGTCTGGAGGGAAGGTCATGCCTAGCAGTCGATGAACGGTCAATCCGAATATGCCGGGGAAAAAATGCCTGAGCAGGGATTTTCAACATTTCATCGGAACCAAGCAGATGAATGATCACCAGGATACTGAATCCTTCGACTCACATCTAAGGAGGCTGATGTAGTCATGGCGCAACCTTCTCAAACATTTATATGCCATGCAATGTAGTGAAATTTGCATACAATCGCATTTAGAACAGGATGTGGATGTTTTCGTTGAAGTGAAACTGAAAGACGGCATGTAAGAGATCTTCCAAGCAGAAAGTGGGGAATGTTTCATGTTCCCACCACAAAGATGGAAAATTCACTGATTTTCAGTTGATCATTGTCATAATGTCAGTATGCTTCTCTTCATGTATTTAGGGATACTTTGAGAAATTCAGAGGGCTTTCCTCTTTATTCATAACAACATAATTTCTCTCTCTATGCAGATTGCTAATAAAACGACAATTCTTCTTACTTGATGGTTAGCATTAAAATGTTTAAATGGATAAGTAAACGAAAGCATGAAGTTTTCTCCACTTGCAAGATCATTCACTTGGAGGGTGAGCATTCAATAATACTGCATGAAGTAACACATGCATGCTCTTACGTTTCATCGACCAATATTGAAGCTCTTCTTGCCCTGAGAAACAGACAGGTGAGTTCATGACATGTTGCTGTGGTATATAAATTATTGTGGTTTAGCCCTTTATGTACCAAGCGCTTAACTTAACTTACCAAGCCTCGGTCCAAGAGGAAGGCAATAGTGACACATTATGGATTAGTGGGATTAAGTACATGTAGTCTCTATTCATTATTAACCAGTTTCCAGACATCTGTGCCATTTTGTGAAGAAAACACCCCAGCACGTTTGCTAATTGGCACAGTAAGGGTTAAGACGTGTGATACTTTGCCGTGGTTGCTATCTTCAGAAGATGTGGATATTCAGGTGCTGGTGAAGAAATCCTCAACCTGACACAATGAGCCATTATATCATGTCTCTTCACAATATCTTGTTGGTTTGTTGTGTGTGTGTGTGGTGCGTGTGTGTGTGTGTGTGTGTGTGTGTGTGTGTGTCTGTGTGTGTGTGTCTGTGTGTGTGTCTCTGTATGTGTGTGTTTTAATGGGGGGTGGGGGAGGGTTCTAATCCAGTAAGTATGGTTGATTTTATTATCATTCAATCTTCTGCATTGTGGATCAAGGCCTGTGCAGCCATATGCTGATATCTTCAAAGTGTGACAGTAACCAGCAATAGGAAAAGGCATGGTGGGTGTTTACAGATGGGGATAGATCAAAGCAAATTAAGATAATTATAAACATATACACACACATACACATGCCACACACATTTATTCAAACATCCATGCTGTGTTTGAGTCCATAATTGATAAATGATTATGACTATGGAGTCAAACTGCTAATTGACGAATATATAGGTTTATGTGTCAAGTCCAAACTTTGAGTGGTTCTCAACTCCTTTCTTCACTGCTGTTTCAGTCTGCAGTGTGGTATATATAACTATATGATACATGATGCTTGTGTGACAGGCATATATTCTCATCATTATCACCTATATCTCCATCCGTGTCAGATAATATCAGCCATTGTGGCCCTCGAATATCTTGCCAATTTTCTGCAGTTTCAGGAAAGCTAGTGCTTGCTGCTGAGCCGGTAAATTGTTGCCTTATTGATAAGGCTCCAATGACACTATTGTACTTATGAGAAGTCGCATTTCTCTGCTTAGTTTGGTTTGATTCTCAACTTACTCTGCTTTTTTATATTTCCAGTATGTCTCAACAAAATTCATTCATCTCCTCCACATCATATCTATGAGAGAAGGTAGTGACTCCTGCTCTTTTCACTTTCATCATAGGCCCTACTATTAAAGGGTGTGTACAGTTCTGGTTGGGGTAAGGATTTAGCTTTTCACGTTTTGCGAGATATTCAGAAACCACTCTTTGAGATGTCAAAGAGCATGCAATTCTAAGGGGTATCAAAAATTTATTTGATGAAAATCGGTTTTGAAATGTGTGAGATATCCAAAAACAACGTGAAACAAAGAGATTCTAATAAAGGTGGGACATGTCGCCTTTTATTATTATCACTTTTGGGGATATCTCAGCCATTTGAAAACCAATTTTCATCAAATAAACGTAGAATCCTTCTTAAAATCACATGCTCTTTCATATTCCATAAGAGGTTTCTCATTATCTCACTTAGGAATGTTCAAAACATGAATCCCCACCTCAACCACTACTGTACAGTCCCTTTAACATACTGCAATTTTACAGAGCATACATATCCACAAGTTGTTGTATAAACTCTGTTAGTCTGTCTTTGCAGACCTCATTACCTCCGCCGAGGGAGGAGGTTATGTTTTCGTTACCATTGGTTTGTTTGTTTGTTAGTTAGTTTGTTTGTTTGTCCGTGTGCAAAATAACTCAAAAAGCAGTGAACGGATTTAGAGGAAACTTACAGGATAGGTTGAGAATGACACAAGTAACAAACGATTACATTTTGGTAGTGATCCAAGAATTTTTGGGGAATTTATGAAGGATTTTTTGATATTTTGACAGGTAGGGTCAGTGAACTTGGATGTTCCAGCTGCACATTTTTTGAGGTTTTCAAACGCACACTAAAGTGCGTGCTCTAGTTTCTTTTAGGGCGAGGCGCACCACGCAGCTGAGGGTTAATGATGTACCAAAGGCTTCTATATTGGGAAATCGGGCGATTTTTCAGCATGTATACCTATGGGTGGAAATCACTGACCTCTATGGAAGAGCCGAAAGAGCTTTTAAAATCTCTTTGGGAAGAGCAAGATCATCGGTGGAAAGTAGCTGCTTGGCGGAGGTCTGCGCTCTCAGAGTGCTTTTCTAGTTTTTTTTTTTCATTGTGTTAGTCTCCAAGTCAGACAAAATACACTGATTTATATATATATAATATATCAAAGTGCTGGCTGTGGATGGGATAGTAACTGAAGGGTATCTCACCTTTGGGCTCTGGGATGAAATACATGCTACGGTTACAAATCATGATGGGTTTGATTCTTTTGTCTGTGTGTGTGTGTGTGTGTGTGTGTAACATAGTCCATTTTATCCGACTTTCGATGCTCAACATGCTTAACAATAACTCAACCATCCGATCGCATATCACTCATGACCCGCTACATGACTCTGCATGCGATATTACTTTGCGTAACATCACACCGCCTTCACATGACCAGAGGAGGAAAACTGATCCACGGCGAACTGCTTGATGGGTGGAAAAAAAAAAAAAAAAAAAAAAGAGGACAATGTTCGTCCCCTGCGGGCGCTAGCGCATGATCTGAGGTGTCTAAAGGTCAGACAGGTTTGTAACAGGTATCCTCTCTGGGATGGCATCACAGAACATCTTTCAAACTCATCGTAGAAGAGCAGAACAAACCATCAAGAATATCTGGGGCTTTGACAAAAATAGATCTCTTATACCACAATACACAGAGCTTTTAATGCTGAAATCTCTGGTGTGGCATACAGATGACCAATTGACAAATCTGCCATCTCTTTTTCTTAACCTGTTGAGGACAAGTTGGCTTTGCTACAACACACATTTTCCACGGACACTTGCCTGAGTACACTCTGGACTTGTCTTCAACTACTGACAACAGAAATCAGAGTTACAGAATATTCAGAAATGTGCCATTAGATCTTGACATTGAACTCATCAGTTGGCTATAAATACACCAAGAGAGATAGAGTCAAATTTGCATATCAGAAAACTCACTGGGAGCATGCTCTTTTCAATGTGGCTGCACCAACAAGAGATGAAAGAGAAATATGAGGGATGCACAGAAATCAGATGGTGCCCCTGTCTTGCACTCCATATATGTTCCTCAATGATTTTCTGTGCCTCTTGTTAAGTTCTCACTCCACCTCAATAAAGTGAGGATTTTTACTGCAAATTCCAGGCTATTTTCAAGAAATGTAATGACATGGGGGGGGGGGGGGTTACTGTTTTTTGTGGCTATCTTGATCTCCCTCTCATTTGCTTCAGCCTACTGTAAAGCGAGCAATGTTCTTGTGCGTTTTAATCTTGCAAATTTTGCAAGAACCAAGATTCGCAAAATTAAAATGCATGTGAAAATTCTTGCCTCCACTATCTATATGCATTGAATGCCAGTGGCAGTTCGCAAAAATTTCATGCCGCGAAAAGATTTCCTTTACAGTAAATATTTAAAAAGAAAAAGAATAACTCAGACAGGATCAAATCTTGCTTTCTGTGCCACCGTTGTGATATAGATGTCAGAGTCATACTTATTTTTCGGCACAGTTCATCTCCCAATTCAGAACCCATTGACCGGCATGTCATTCTTCTTACCGCACTTGTTCGTTCCGCCTTCCCCAAGCCAACTCTCGAGGGAGAATTCGCTCTAAATGCTGTCAGCAATACGCTTTGCAAAATGATTGTGCGGCGGTTAATTGCCGCTTGGCGAACATCATCATCACATCGAGGGTATTAAAATCATCTTTCTTCTCGTCGTTCATTTCTGTTGTTTGTTTGTTTGCTTTTTCCCCCTCTCTTTTTCTCTCATTTGCTTGGATATGATGAGGAGAAGTGGATTCGGTGAAGATTTCATGGTTAGGGCTGGAGGGTTGGAAACACGGGTAAGATCGTCAAGTACTCCAGAGGGGGGTGCACTGAACGAGACGCGACGGGCGCACAAGAGGCTTGCCTTAGATATAGAGGCAATTTTGGAAGTCTGGGCTGTGATGTGCTTTCTACTCTGGGGAAATGGGTTTACATGTATAGAGAGTGCAACAGGGTGGAGAATGATGGTGAAGATGAAGATAAAGAGAGGAAGGGGGGGGGAGAGTTTTTTTTTTGTGAAAGAGATTGTGATCAGTTTTACCACTAATACTGCTACTTGTCATTCACTATCAGTACCATTTATAATATTTACTATAAAGATATAAAGAAAATTCCACAAAAAATCCTTTTTCACGAAAATTACAAATTCCATCAACTTGATACTGACATATGTTAAGGGTAGCAATTATTCCCCCTGCTTTCTGAAAGCGGTTAGTCAAGTGCTCTTTCATAATGCTAGAAAAGTGAATCTTTGTTGAATTATCTTCATATTTTCTTTAAATTGTTGTCCACTCATACGTCATAGCCTCTAGTAGTCTCCTCATCAAGCGGTTCCAACACCAAAATTTAAAAAAATTCATAACTTTTGCATCGATTGCCGGATTTTCCTCAAACTTTCACTGATGTGTTCTACTAATGTTTCTGCTTTCACTCAATCCACGTTGCTCTTGGGTTTGTGTTCCCTTTAAGTAGCCTCCAAGGAGGTGCCGAGATGCAGGTACAACAAGCCAGTTTGTAATTAGCTCACGTATAGGCCTACATTGATACAAATGACCTTTCTGTTTTTCTCAATTGGTTAGGCACTTCACTCGTCAAAGCGGCATAATGCATAAGCTTGCCCGACTTTATGGAATTCGTGTTCAAACAAAGAGTGAACTTGCATTTAGACCAGGTGACCAGAACAGTCCGTCAGTTGATGTTTTAGCCCGCACCATTTCATTGTTTTGTACTAAATACAATAACAACTTTTTTTTTTTTTTTGATATTGCCAAATACCAGGCTTGCTGTGATCAGGTGGATGTGCTGGCAAGCACCATTAAGATAAGAATCACATGAATAATCATCACATCACAGATGCTTATCTCAGTGAATTCACAAACCCAAAATGCCTGTTGGTACAAAAGACATTTTTTTCTGTTCATTCGCATAGTGGAATTATGAAATGGTCTGTTGTCAAACATTTTTGATGAAATGGTGGGGCAGAAAAGAGAGAGAGAGAGGGAGAGAGGGAGAGAGAGAGAGAGAGATGGGGAGGTCTATTTGGCATGGAATCAATTGGAGAGATCATTGATGGTACCAGAGATGACAATTTTTCATCAAATTTGTCTCCTGCTGCACAAGCAGATTTTTGAACCAGCATGACAAATTATTAAGAAAGCATCATATTCCCCAGAAAACTGTTGGACAAAAACGATGGCTGCTGGGCCATCATTTTTTTTTCTCTCTCTCATGTTCATGTTCTTTTTTCTCTTGTCAGGGATTACCCCTCTTTTTTTCTTCCTCTCTTGCAGAGAAGCGGCACAAGAAAAGAACTCAAGAGACTGATAATTGGCTGCTATTTGAACAGCCGCTAGGCACATCTGAGCTTCACAGTTGGAACAGACGAGGTTACAGCAGGGGCTAGCTTATCTCCCACGGGGGCCTGAGAGGGGGAATCATATAGATGTATGGATGTATAGATAGATAGATAGATAGATAGATAGATAGATAGATAGATAGATAGATAGATAGATAAATAGAGAGATAGATGGAAAGATAGAAAGAAACAGAGAGAGAGAGATGGAAGAGAGAAAGGAATAGAGACAGACAGACATAAAACCAGACAAAGAGACCGAAGGAGAGAGAAAAAAAAGGCACACTGGTACATTCAAGAGAAGAAAGATAGAAAGGAAGATAGGAGGGAAGACAGACATGAAGATGATATGAAAGATATATCATAGACAGATTGACAGATAGAAAGATTTACACAGTGAGAATACACCTTCAGATGATGGAGTGTGAGGGGTAGAGGAAAGAAATACACGTGAATGGATGGATGGAAGAAAGGCAGACAGGCACAGAATGATGGTGAAAATGCTGAAAGGGGGGGGGGAGTCTAAAAAAATAGATAACAAGGGCAGAGATGAAATAATGAGTAGAGAGAAGAAACTTCTATCAATTACAGTCATATACAAGATAGAAGATAGATGTAAGGACTGAAAGAAGTTTCCAGGAAAAAAGAAACAAAGATGGAGAAAGAATCAGGCAGAAAAATAAAGAGATACTGTAGATAGATAGAGAAGAGACAAATCCATCTATTTATCTATCTATCTATCCATCTATCTATCTATCTATCTATCTATCAATCTATCTACCCATCTATCTATCTACCCATCTATCTATCTATCAATCTATCTATCCATCTATCTATCTATCAATCTATCTATCCATCTATCTATCCATCAATCTATCTATCTATCAATCTATCTATCTATCTATCTATCAATCTATCTACCCATCTATCTAGCTAGCTAGCTATCGATCTATCTGTTCACATATTGCAGGGTGCTGTGGAGGTTGTCAATGGACGAAACTCTTAACTGAAGAATTAATAAAATGCATATTGAAAATGTAACAGATAATTATTACAAAATAGACAGAAACTACAAGCCACAAGGGCAGGGGGAAGGGGAGGGGGAGGGGAGGGTTGCGAGGAGGAGAACGGGAGGGGCAGAGAATGAAGGTATGTTGGAAAAGGAGCTAACAGATGTGTGAAAGGTAGATTATACTGCATTCTTTTAACATGAGCAGTTCATAAGCATGTTTACAAATTGCTTTTAAGGAAACTACGATCTTGTATTTGTTAGAAGCATTACAGACTTCATTTCAAGTGAACAGCTGATTAGACAAAACTCTTTACTAAAGCAAGGTTTTAATCCCCACTTTACCTGCCCCCATGAAGTGGAGACCACTTTATTTCAGATGCTCCAGCGTGACAAGAGTGTGTTACTTCAACAATAAAGTTTGAAGAGAACTGGTGAGGATGTACCCTGGCAGACTTTAACAGCCTGTCATTCATCACGCAGTAAGGAGCTGTGTCGTTAAAGCAACCAACCCCCTTAGCAATTACCCCATCCCATCTCCCCCGCATACCCTTCTCGTAAAATATGATGGGCATTTTGACTGCCGCTCTCCTGTAACTGTGCTCTCACCCTAAACATTTTCATTCATTCATCCATTCATTCTTTAATTCATTCATTCATTCATTCATTCATTCATTCATTCATTCATTCATTCATTTTTCCCATCTGCAACAAAACCTGAAAATACATTTCTTTTTTTTTACATAGGATATAAGTGCATACATTATGCCAACATTATAAAGTATAATAAATGAAATTTATGGATACACCATGGACAGAGTAAAAAAGGAAAAACCCAAAAGGCATTCTGAAGTTTTGAAAAATGCAGGAGATGGGGAGAAATGCTTAAGAAAAATGCTCATAGGGTGCATTCCCCACAAACATAGTAGACATTGGTCTACTATTTTTTGTACCTAAAACTGGAATTACAAAACAAATTACACAAACTAAGAATAAAAACTTTACTACTTTAACTTTCTTTCAGAAGAATGGGGATACTTACAAATATATGTACATTCACATAAGTTGACAAGGGAAAAACTGCCTTCATAAGGAGAAAGAAAAGTACCTCAGTATTTAGGGTGAAACTGACCTCTTCATAAATTGCTGTTGGTGGGACTAGGGGGCATGAGCCTGTGTACCATGCCACTGAAGGACTCTGTTGTGTGTTGGCTGACATCTTCCACATGTGGAGCTCCTGGGGTCATCCCCTCCCTGTTCCATCCTCACCCAACAGGTCTCCTGGGGTGCAAAGGTGTCAACCGAGACCAACTCAATCAGGTGCAGAGAGATGGGAGGATGGGGGGATTACTCTCTCTGAAACAAAAGACCAAGCCCGTGTCAATGAATAGATGGGATGGGCTGCGTATCATGAACAACGATCTTTCGAAGCAGTTCGTGTAATTTTCAACTGGAATTTTTCTTTTGTGAACCTTTATTACCTTAACCCGTTGAAGACTAGTCCCAAGTATTCTCGGGCAGGTGTCTATGAGAAACATGTGTTATAGCAAAATCATCTAGTCCTCAATGGGTTAACACAATATCAGAAATGCTGGTACGGTATCATACAGCAAGAATAGGCCAACTTTTTCTCAAATGGAAACATGATTAGTGCCTTTAACTCTTTCCCCGTGACTGAGGTCCAGCATCATGCCACGTTCAATCAATCCCACTCCACAGCTCATCCTTACCAACCCCTATCTATATCCCCACCCCCCACCCTCACCCCCTACCCCTCCAACCCCAATCCCATCCAAACGAGCTGCGTGGTCCACAGCGACTCTACTGGTACATGATTTGATCTGCGATTGCCTTTGGAGAGGCGTAGAGCAGCGCCCCAGTGACAAATGAGCCGACAATTACAAATGCCCTCATCTCCTGATTGTGGACACCTAGTGTATTTGACGGCAGGCTCCTCTGACCTGCAGAAGGGCGCATCTCCCACTTCATTCATTCTGAGAAAAAAAGGGGTAGCATTGAGCACATATATCATTATTTAGAGCAGACAGCTCCATACAGGAACCATTTCATATATACATGCAGACTCACAGGACTTTTTCCTTACAAAAAAAAAAAAAAATCATTAAAAAATGAATAATTAATTAAACAAAAATGAAAATGAGAACTGTACATCAAGCTTCTGACATTGTCTTCTTTTCATATTGGAAAACAAGACCAAAACAAGTAAGAACAGGAAATACTGCTACCTGCCAGATAAGAAGCAATGTAAGAAATCATTGTGGACCGATGTCTCCTCCACTCTTGAGAGCCTTTAGTCAGTTCTATTTCATAGTTGTGCATTTCAAGTCCACTGCTTGAAAAACCACAAGAAATAACAATCACAAATGTTCCTTTGTTTTCTTATCTGATGATATGATGTAAGAAGTCTATCAAGATGGAAACAAGTATAAAATTCTTGCTTAATAATAATACTTCTCTGGGAAAAGTTGGATTAAAGAGCAATCACCATTACAAAATAATGGTAATGATAACCCTCGTCGCACATAACAATGTATGCATAAGCATCAGCAAATTTGATTGTTTTAGCACTATTTTTAGATTTGCTTTGGTTCTGCCTTTCAATGCAATTGATAATAATGGGAATTTGTAAAGTAAACCATCCAAAATATATGTTTGGGCAGATTCTTTAGCACAGAAACTTCATAACCTGAATTGTGTGGGTGCATTCGATTGTGGCATTGTCTTCACTACACTTCCAATCATCACAGCCTCATGCGAGGAACAAGGATACATAAAAGAACCCCAAAACACCCTAAAATGAGAGACATGGTTCATATCTCCTTCTGCTGCACAATTCTTTTATTTACACCTCCACTCAATGAGTGATGATGAATGTTAGCAAGCAGCAGTCATTAGAGCTTAAGTGTCTGGGCTACCGGTGTGTGTGGCTGTTAGGGAGGTGGACATCGTCCGCTTCACGTCATCGTCAGCGTCAAGCACACTCATGCAATCAGAGTCAAGTTGAATTTCAAATCTGCCCCATCCATTGGCGCACATAAAGCGTCTCTAATTCGTCTCTCGGTGAGGAGCCGATGCATTGCATGCTCGGACGGACTAATAGTCCGGTGACTTCATTCCTGCTGTGTTCAAAATTGTCCTGTAGATACCAAGGGCATCATCATGAGTATCAAGAACAATAAGGGAGTTGACTGTTGTGATTGACAGATGAGCAAAATAAAGGTCACATGAAAATGTTTGTGTATTCTCCATTGATTTTTAAAACAAAATGAATCCTCAGGCAAAAATGGATCTGTAATATTAAGTTATGTGTTTTACACTTACTAGAATGTACAGGTGAAAATGATTCATCAGCAATGTTTTCACTTTTCTATCATAATAGCCGGGTACACACGTACAAAATAGCGGGATGACGATCGCGCTCCATATCTCGAGTTTTTTTTGGTTCACATGCTCCAAATTAGCGGGATAGTGATCGCGCTCAGAATCTCGAGTTTTTTGCAACCGTTCACACGTACAGAGTTATCCCGCTAATTGCCGATTGAGATAACAGCCAAACCTGCAAACTGGGTCATACAGTGCCCTTCTCTATCACTGCCTGCGCGCACTTCCCTTTGTCCATTGTGTTTTGCGCGTTAGTGTGGTTCGCGCGCGGTTGTTGTGGTGTGCTAATGAGGTGAAGGACCTCTTCGCAGAGGCTTCGCTGTTGTGATGTGCGCATTGCATGATGGGATATAAAAACTCGAGATTCTAATCCCGACCCTTCACATGTACCAGCGCGGGGCGATTTATCCCGCTAATTGAGGAACTAGTGCAAGATTTCTTGGGATTAGCATCGCGATGCTTATCCCGCTAATTTTCGGGTTTTTTCTGTCCACATGTGCAAAAAACTCGAGATACCGATCGCGATGCAAATCTCAAGATTTGTATCCCGCTAATTGGTGTACGTGTGAACCCCCCCTATTAAAACAGCACTTGACTAACCACTTTCAGAAAGCAGGGGGAATAATTACTAACCTTAACATAAGTCAGTATCAAGTTGATGGAATGTGTAATTTTCATGAAAAATTTTTGTGGAATTCTTTTTATATTTTCTTTACATTGTTGTCCACACATGACATCATGAACTCTAGTAGTCTCCTGATCCAGTGGTTCAAACACCAAAACTTTAAAATTCATAGCTTTCGCATCAATTGCCCAATTTTCCTCAAACTTTCACTGATGTGTTCTACTAGTTTTGCTGCTTTTACTCAATCCACATTGCCCTTTATGTTTTGGTTTCCTTTAACAAAAGCTCTTCATGCATTTCATTTACATTGATCACAAAGATGGCATGCTTCAACAAAAAATGGTTCATCACAAGACCTCTCCATGTTCACTTAAAAGTGTGCATTTTAGGGCCGGGTCAAATGAGACATACACTAACCATGCTAACTGTGAACTCCCTCATAACATGGCTTGAGATATGTTGAATTACTGTGTAGTAGCTCGGACAAGACATGGTTTGAAATCTTGTTCAACAGTCTTTCATCCCAACCATCTATTACAGCTGGGCATTAATGTGATTTTTTTTTTCATGTCTAGATATTGTCTAAATTCATTTCATTTCAACATAATCCACAGAGCTATTTTATGTCCATTTGCACACACAAGCCTCGATACTCGTGTGTGTGTGTGTGTGTGTGTGTGTGTGTGTGTGTGTGTGTGTGTGTGTATGTGTGTGTTATGTGTGAGCATGTCTGTCTGTGTTCAGATAGATTAACATGTGTATGTGGGAATGGGTATGATTTAGAGTTGGGGTACATGTGGGCAGGGATGATCTTTGTCAATATATTTGTATTTGTATTTGTATATATATAATAGATTATGCAAAATCATTTGCTCACTGTGTTAGATAATAAAAGTCATACCTTATCACAGTAATTTACTGTAAAAGTGGATATTTTCACGCTCGGCCAGGTAGTGTGAATTTCGCATGTCTTTGATTCTGCGGAATCAAGGCGTTAACTATTCTAATGTATGGCAAGCTAAAATATCTAAGTGCTTTTATTTTCGTGCTATTTTCTGGTTGCACGAAATGCGTGAAAATTTCCACATCATGAAAATTTCCACTTTTACAGTAATAGGCTTATCAGAATTATATGTAAAATATTCTCAGCTATTTTCACTGTAATTATTTGATTTGTACATAAAAAAAAATATCTTGCATAACTGCTCTGTTTATTTTGTTGGTACACTTGAAGTGATATTTGTGTCAATATTATTTCCATGGAAACAGAAATGTAGATTACTGGGGGGAAAAAAGAAGGTCTATGCAGACAGAGCAAAAATTATGCATTAATTTCTTACAGAAGAGAGTGGTACAAAATGCAAGTTATGATAAAACAAATGAGACCATAAAACAACAACAAAAACAACAAACAACAAAGCAACAAACCTCAAAATGGAGAGAAATAGATAGAGAGAAGAGAAGAGAAGACAGGAAAAAGAATTAAACTTGACAAAACAATAAACTCTGAGCACAATCTATGCATTTCTTCTCTGCTGTATAAGAAAGAAACCATGAAGACCATAATATTATTCCAGGTTTATTATGGAGATAAAGATACCCTAAAGGATATAAAGGGTAGAAGGAAGGAAGAACACCATGTTTGTTAACAAATAAATGAGGGGGGGGGGGAACGGGAATAAAATGCTGGGAAAAGGTTCAGAAAGGACAGGAAGGGAAATTGTTAGGAGAAATATGGGAAATATAAACTCCAGAGGAAAGAGAGAGAGAGAGAGAGAGAGAGAGAGAAAGAGAGAGAGAGAGAGAGAAGAGAGAAAAAACACATACATGCAAAAATTAGAACTGGCAAATCGGGCTAAGGAAGCAAAGGAGAGCAAGGCCATGATGAGAGCCAGGGAGTTCAAGTTTGTTCTTCGCTGCTGGAAGAAACTACTGTAAATACTAGATCAATCACACTTCGCACAACCTGACAAAACGGGACAAAAACAGACAAATAGGCTTGGGGTACAGACAAACACAACTCCACCAACGAGAACCAATTATCACTCCAGATTTTTCTCTCTTTTTTTTGCCCCCCCCCCCCTTTTTTTTTTTGCAGCCACCAAATATTGAGGTATTTAGTCAGGTGTCCTGTAGGGAGAGCAGCTCTTGAGAGTTGTTTTTTGCCTCTTCCTCTGTCCCCATTCCCCTCGCAAAAATCCGAACAAAAGCAACTCTGTCCAGGGAAAGCTGTAACGGTAATGAGCTAAAAAAGCAAATATTTTTCCAACAATCGTGCAAAGCCCATTATGAATTGCTGCTAATCAGCTGGGGTAGCATGTACGCTATCGAAAAAAAAAAAATGAACCAAAACTGTGTCTTTCTTAGTAAACACCACAGAAAAGCAGAACTGCTCTGCAAACTCTTATAAGCAAGAAAGCAAGAGTTTTGCAAGGAGGGAGAAAAATCTGCCAGGTGTTCTTGCATGTTGTCGGTTCAACAACCATATAAAAGAAAGAAAGAAATGTAAAAAAAAAAAAAAAACAACTTTTCAAGTACCACCTGCAACAAGTGGGCTTGAAGGAAAAATGTCTGTAACATCACTGAGTTTTCACATTTGTGAAACTCTTTATCTCTAAAATTTGCTTCAAAGACATTTCATAAAAATGCTTCTAGTTTGGAAAATAATGAGTTATATGGTCCTACACGCCAACAGTCTCCTATAGCAAACTTGTGTAAGAATATTGTGCAGACATGAAGCTGTGAAAAATTGAAAAAATGATGGCTCAATGCTTGTAGGGAAGTAAACATCTGTGAGTGGCTGGATTTGATTTTTCTGGATTACATCCCTAAACAAGAGTATTGGAATACTGAATTTGCCATACATTTAGTGAGTCTAAATTTTAACGAATCGGAACTTCGCGACAATTCCGGGAGTGATTAAATTTGCGATCGTCGAGTACAGTAATGAACATAGATATGTATGTGTGCATGTCGCATTGATGTTGAGATCAGAATCAATATTTTTGTGTGTCATTAAATTCACAAAGAGCACCCGACTTGTGAAATTTATGAAAATAAAAACCCTGCAAAATATACGCAGCACACGGAAAAATTTTTTAAATGGCTTATCAGCATCCTGATTTTATTCATATAATCTGGGACATGACAGCATACTTTTCAAAAAATAATGCATGCTTGAGCATTTTTAAAAATATTTTTTGAAATGCAGTTGGACATTACTACACTGCTCAGTCAGTAGCCTACAGCGAAGTCATTAAACTGAACCACCAGAATGTAAAACAGAGTCTTAAAGGTCCTGTTAACCTTTTGGAACAGTGACGTAAAAAATTTTCAAGATATGATATTTAATGCATATGTGTAGGTCTGTTGTATCACAGAACATCCTATCGCATAAGATTTTAGCGATAAAGCCTAAAACATAAGGAGATATCTGTATTTTTCTCAATAAACTGTATCTGTAGACGGTTTAGTCTGGAAACATTTTTATCATAACTATTGTTCAAATTTTGTATATTCAACAATACTTAAAGGACGAGTTCACCTTCATTAACATAAGGATTGAGAGAATGTAGCAATATTTGTAGAACACATCATTGAAAGTTTGAGGAAAATCTGACAATCCGTTCAAAAGTTATGAATTTTTTAAGTTTTTGTGCAGTCACCGTTGGATGAGAAGACTACTGCAGTGTATGATGTCACATGCGTACAACAATATAGGAAAATATAAGGAGAATTTAACAAAATTTCATCTTTTGAAAAAAGAACACATTCCCTTGACTCGTTACTGACATATGTTATGGGTAATGTTATTCCCATTGCCTTTAGAAAGAGGCAAGTCAAGTGCTCTTTTATTATGTGAAAAAAAGTGAAAATATGTTGAATTTTCTTTACATTTTCTTTATACTGTTGTACTCATATGACATCACGAGCCTTAGTAGTCTCCTCATCCAGTGGTTCCAACAAAAAAAAAATTAAAAATTCATAACTTTTGCATTGATTGTCCAATTTTCCTCAAACTTTCACTAATGCGTTCTACTAATATTGCTGCATTCTCTCAATCCTTATGTTTATGAAGGTGAACTTGTCCTTTAACATTGATTTTACAGATTCAGATTTTTTAAGGTGGTTGTTTCTATCCCTAACTCCCATTTCAGAATATTTTAAAGCACTAATGCTGGGCTTTTGTTTCATCTGCAAATGGTACATTGTAAATTATGCCTTTAATACAACCAATGTCACATTGCAATACAGTGTTTTGAGCAACATTTTACCAGTGAGGCATCGTAAAGGGGAATTACAGTCCATAAGAACGTTAGTCTGAAAAGAAAGAGTAAAATATGACAAGCACAACAGTGAAAATTTGGTCCATATTGGATTAAAAATAAAGAAATTATGAAATTTCATAGATTCACTAATCTTTGTAAACAGTTGATATGAATATGTAAATGAGGGAGCTACTGATCTCATCACCTCACAATTTTTCACTGGTTGTGTAAAAAAAAAAAAATCAAAAATTCAACTTATTCCTGGTTGCATAACTTTAAAATAATGCTCAGTCAGAAATATCAGGATTAGAGACTGGGGCATAATTGCATTGGAACAAAAAACTGGAAATGTCCAAAGTTTATGTACAAACTGTATGGCAAGTTGTGAGGGAATGACATCATTGATTCACTATTTGCATATTTTTTTTTTCATTTTCATTTTATTTTATTCATATTCCATATCCAAACAATACAAAATTATTGAAAAGTAACATTGGCGATTCACATTGACTGTTCAAGAACTGTCTTTGTGAAAATGATCAAAACTGCTCAATTTCACAACTTCCTTTATGTTCATCTAATTTTGATCAAATTATCACTGATTTGCTGAGAAAATTTTACTCTTTCTTTTCAGAAAGTTTTTTTTTTTTTTTTAACTGGTCCAGATTTCTTCTTTAAAGGCAAAATTTACCATTTTCAGATGAAACAAAACCCCAGCATTAGTGCATTAAAATAGTTCTAAAATGTGAGTTAGGGATAGAAACAACCACTGTAAAAATCTGAATAGGTAAAATCGATGTCAAGTATTGTTAGATATACAAAATGTGAACAATAATTATAATAAAATGTTTCCAGACTAAACCGTAAACAGTTACGGTTTATTGAGAAAACTACAGATATCTCCTTATATTTTTGGTTTTATCGCGAAAATTTTATATGATAGGATGTTTTGTGGTACAACAGACCTAATATGCATTCAATGTCATATCTTGAAAATTTTTTAAATCACTGTTCCCAAAGGTAAGTGGCACGGGGTGTGATGATTTTCAGTGTTTGCCACTATACCTGGCACAACTCTACAGAGGGAAGGAGAGATTTATCCCAGAACAGAAGAGGAATTGTTGACATGAGCAGCGGTGGTGATATGAAATCAGATCTTACATGCCAATATGAGAAGGAGTCGTGACCTTTTGCAGGTCAGTGAAACAGCACAAAAGTCATTGAACAGTCACATGACAGCATTCCTCCCCTTGGTCACATGACCATCCTGTCCCTTGAGAATGATAACTCCTTATTTATATTACATACAAACTAACTGGAAATTTATTTCTCTGACTTTTTTTTTCTTTCTTTTTATTTGTTTGAAGGGAAAGGAGTTATTTTGGCAGATGTAGAGAATACATAAAGCCCACTGTACTGCTCCCTCAGTCAGGCAGAAAAGTTCCTTTGATTTGATATTGATAACAAAATTGTGCAATAATTAACTCTTACAAAATAAATTAGTTGTGTAATTGCCCACCTGACAACACTGTCACATGACCTTAAAATCACATGACCTCAATGATCATCTTGATGACCTACCATAGCCCTCCCCCTTTTTTCCACTTGTAAGGCGTTAATGACTTGGTTATGATTTCTGCACCGTATGCTGTTGCTTTCCTTTGGTGGATGTATGATATCGAATAAAGCTAAATTGAAATCTTAATTTTCAATAAAATTTGTTTGATTCCACTCTTAATTTTAATCAACCCCCTGCATACCCGAGGAGGAATGTACTGAGGGATTCATCCATCTGTCCCTAAAGTACAGACTGCCATGCATCTTTGCTCAATAACTCCCCCCCCCCCCCCCTTACCTCTCCTTCCTCATCACACAATAATGCCGTGCCACCTGCTCTATGCAAAACCCTTTTTGTTGAATATCAGTTACAAAATCATTCCAAATTATGAAAGCAATTATCATACAGGCATGAAAGATACAAAAATATTGAATAAAGACAGGTGTGGACACTGCAATCATCTAAAGTGAATATTGTCACACAAATGAGTGAAATACTAAAATCAGGAAGGACATAAAGAGCTGTAGAAATTGTAATAAGGGGCAAAAAGGATAAAATTATACAACTTGGGTTTGCAAGCATACCACAATTATGCTTGAGAGAAAACAGGCGACGGTCCATTAAACCTGTAATGGCCATTGAACTTAAGAAGATGTTAAATTGACACCTCTATAAAAAGCGATGAACAAGTTTACCTCCGAACAATGGCCAACTTCATCAGCGACAATGATCTTCTTCACAGAAATGCATTCCTTCACAACATGGCACGACCTCAACATCGTAAACCCAGGTAACCATGTTTGCTAATGTTTCAAACTCGTCCTCACCTGCGTAAGCTGTGCCGTGGAAACAAAGCGGCAATTATTGTCGGCATCTGCGAGGAATAATCAATCAAGTGCAGCGAGAGAAAATGATCTTGTGACGTGTCATAAATCCGTAAGTGAGGAATGCTCTGCTTTCACGACTAAAATCAACATTGATTGTGGAGGTCAAGTAGGGAAAAAATGGCATTAGTGATACTCAACTCCCCATTAGCAAGACATCACAATAACTATGCTTTATGAAGAAAGGTCGATAACTTCTTCATCATAATCATTTAGGTTATACCTGTCAAAAAAAGGAAGGAAAAACAAACCAAAACAATCAAATCAATGTAATGTTGTCTAAATCTGTCTCTTTTTTTATTTGTTTGTTTGTTTGTTTGACTGTTTGCATTCAGTTTCAAGAGCCACAAAGTCATATCTGCTTATGTTAGGTGTATATGATTGTGTTTAATGGGCAACATGGAAATGCACTCAAAGTCTATGCTTTGGGAATTTCTGTAAGTAGGGGATGATGAAGATAGGACAAGTTGTGAAAGGATTGCAAAAGTCTTTGTGATATTTTTACCGCACTCAGATTTAATGTTCGATGCACAAATATATTCACCTGTTTGTACAAATGATTACTGTTACTCTGTAATTGATTTTGTACTTCCTGGATATGGAAAAATAAATATGATAAAAAGAAATGAAAGATTGGTTATTCAAGCCTTAGAAACTGGCATTATACAAAGATTGATGAAAGGTGATTTTCTACAGATCCAGGCAAATTATAAAGTCTTGAATCCCCCCCCCCCAAAAAAAAAAACACAAAAAACCCCACCAACAACAACAAAAACAACAACAATATTACAACAACCAAATAAAAACACATCAAACATAAAGATATGAAATACAAATCCAGTGGTTATGTATGTCCTACTTGTGCCATGAAATTCTATCCACTATTCTATTGCTGCTACAAGATTAAAATACTCGGCCTCATATAATTTTGCACGTACACCTTACTGATAAATTTGGCAACATTTTCCATAAGTATCAGTCTCAGTGCTGTAAACGGAGAGGTCAAACTTTTAAATCTTTCCCCGTCATTCACAGCAATAAATTTCTAAATGTGCTGAAGCTATTCACTTTAAAGGGCACCAATTGAAGAAATTGGCATTGTTGTTACTTTTCTAATGCACTGCCCAATGGGGAGGTAATTGACTCCAAATTCAGCAAGCCTGTGATAAATAATGTTAGTATCTATTTTTTTTTTCTATATACATGTATACATTCATATGACTGAGTAGATGACAGTACATTTACTTTGCCACCACACATTGACACCCACTCTTTTTTAAATATATCTTTACTGGCTTGGGGAAAAAGAAACCTTAGCAGGGGTGGATCCAGGAATTCTGTATGTAAGGGGAGGTGTCTTTGCAAAATTAAAGGGGGCACATGCACCCCCCATTTTTTTCTTTTTATTTCTTTTGTTTTAACCAAAAATAAAGAGGGGGCACGCGCCCGGTGTGCCCCCCTCTGGATCCGCCACAGCTCAACCCATATCAAGTTGGTGGGACGAATTGCAATTTGATATAGGCCTACTGTGTCTTACTCGCCCTGCTCCATATCAAAGAAAAAAGTTAAAAACTATTCTTTTAACAGTCATGTTGACAGCTCTGAAAAGAAAATTAAGCAACAGTGGCCTGTTGGGATCAATAAACAAACAAAAAAGTTTGAAGCCCCTATGCTGTAAAAAAAAAAAAAAAAAAAAAAAAAAATCAAGTTAGAACTGTATCTATCATGAAATAAAAGAAAATGTATTGGAAATTTGACATTAGGGACTTTGTGGCATGATATAAACTAAATGATGTGATGGACAACACAAAAATTGTATCTGAGGGCATATTCACATCATGCATTGAACATGGATTCTCTTTAAATTCCCCATGAATAATAATAATGACTTTCTCCACATATAGGCCACGTGAGGCAGTACCCCCAAACATGAAACTATTTCAACTGTAGACATGGCCCTGACCTAGAGGTGAACAAGTTTTGATTCATCACTTCTATCCAGTCTAAACACCAATCCACCCCCTGGTGTAATGAGAGATAAAAATGAATGTCAATGTCTTTAATTCCACTCTCCACCCCACCCTCATCATTCCTTCAACAAGACGTGCAGTACTAATACAGCACAGGCATTTGTTTGACATCATATGCAGTAAAATTACTTTTATTTGGTCTTTAAAAAAAAAAAAATTCATACACAGTGAGAATGTGTGTGTGTGTGTGTGTAGGGGGGGGGGGGGGGCATTCTACAACCTCCTAAGAGACCCTGCAAGGGGGTTGTGCATAGTTTACAGAGCAATGTTGTGATGATTCTGCTCCTGTTTGTTTGCAGTTTTCTTCTCTTTTTTTTTTTGTCTTCAGCCCCTATAAACAAACCTCAGTGATGCTACACTACAACTTTGTCGAAGTTTTTCCATCCTTCTGTGAGCAATGCCCTTTAAGAACCCACTGAAGGAAAATAATAATCTATACACAAGTACTTCACCTACCTACTTCTTCGATGTTGATGAATAAATGTGATCAATGGAATGGCATCATGACATGAAAACATCACAACTCCAAGTCATGGATCATTTTAGTCCATCTTTCTTTGATTCGTAGCTCTCTGTGTTTTTGCTCTCATTCAAAGTAACTTCATTTCAGTTATTTTGACTTTTGCTACATTACATCTATCTGTTCCTTTGTTTACCACTGATGCTGCTGTTACTGCTGTTGCTGCTTGAAAAAAAAAATAATGTTCCGCTGAAACCAAATGTCCTTCCCGTTTTAAATGAGATATAACTGAATTGAATTGAATTGAATTGAATTGAACTGAATTGAACTGAACTGAATTGAATTGAATTGAATTGAATTGAATTGAATTGAATTGAATTGGACTGAACTGAATTGAATTGAACTGAATTTGATTGAATTGAACTGATTTGAATTGGAGAATTGAATTGAATTGTAACTGAATCAAATTAAAGTGAATCAATTCAAATCAAAACTTCTCCAGGAGGGTGACACATTGCATTTACAGGCATTATTTACCATTTGCAGATGAAACAAATACCCACTGTTAGTGCTTCAAAATAGCTCTGAAATGTGAATCAGGGATATAAACAGCCAGTGAAAAAAATGTTGATCAGTATATCAATATTAAAGGTAGGGAATCCCATTTGCGTGCCTTAAATGAAGAGTTGTATAAACACAGTGGTATGTTGAAGAGAGTATCATTTCAGAAACTCCCATAAAGTATTGAAAGTGGAAGGTAACATTTAGTACACTTTTATTGACCGTTAGATTTTGAATTTAATTCTTTTCGGGGCTCACCGTAAATTCGAGTACATTACTAGGCTACCTTTGCAGACCCATGCACTGCATGTGTGTCCATCATGTATATTTTGTGAATAAAGTTCATCAAAACTTACAAACATTTCTATATACATTCTTGCCACACACTCTATATGTTATTACATCAGCTCTTATACTTTTAGATTTGTGTTTATAGATAAAAAATACAGAAGACTGCAACAAAAAGGCTTAAGTGTGGCTGACACACAGAACTACTGAGTAGTTGAGTTTTGTGCATTATTCAAATTGTAGATAACTGTTGACTTCCAAATTTCTAAGCAGTGGCCTAAACAAGTCCCCTGAGGTTCATATTTAATGTTTTGCTGCATTTTGGGAGGTCTGTAAAAGGTATCCCCTACCTTTAAGTATTGTTGAATATATCAAATTTGAACAATAGGTATAATAAAATTGTTTCTAGAATAAACCATCTACAGTTATGGCTTATTGAGAAAAATAGTTATATCTCCATATAATTGAGGCTTTATTGCAAAATTTTTCCATGGTAGGACGTTTTGTGATACAACTGACCTACACATATGCATCAAATGTGATAACTCCAACACTTTTGAAAGCACTGCTCTCAATGGTAAACGATACCTTTAACTGTCAAACAGGGTTTTGCACGTTCGGCCAAGCATCTGATGCGGACAGATATTCAGGTTATTTGGGCGTACGTGAGATTTGGCTTTCGTCGAGGAACACCCATGAACATGGCCAGCATATCATACCAGGGAAACTGTTTGGTTTCAAAACAGGTGAGAACAGCCCATACCCATGTGCACATGATATCACTGACAGTGACTGGTGCTGATCTGGGAGGAAGAGAAAAAGTTTATCAGGAGAAAAAGTTCATTGGGCAAAAAGGAAAAGAATAGAAAATGAGTAGGAAAAGAGACAAATCACTGGTGTCAAAATAGGAATTACATAAAGAGATAGTTTCAGTTCAGAACAGAAGAGTTGAATTTTTACTATTAAGGTTTTAGCATTCACCTTAAAAAAAAAAAAAAAAACCCTTCCTTTGGGAGTCTTTTATCAATAATCAAGCATGAATGACTGTTTTGTGATTTTCCATCTGCACAGTGATTTGCAGAAATACTTGGTCGCATGTTTACAGTGATTAGGTTTGAGGACTGGTGTATCTGCGCTGTGATTGAAATCATCTCATTAGGCCCATTTACACTTGCTTGGAAAAATCACGATTTTTCTAAAATCTATTTATGATCAAATCAGACACAAATAAAGTGGCTGCATGTCGCCGTCGAATGGTTTATATTGGAGTCTGATTTTGCTTTTCTTGCCACGATGGAGGAGATGGTATATTTAGGGATCACAAGAACCTTGGGTAATGCAGAGTTTCCATGGATACTACTAGACAATGTTTAAAGTGTGAATTGGCGATGAGATATTTCATATTATGATCAATTTAAAGTTAAATTTGGTCCTAAGGAAACAATGAGGTACATCAATGAATTCTGGCGTCGGACTTATTCAAGACTCAGTGCAATTTTGGACAAGGAATTCACAACTAACGTATTACAGAGCATGATGTGTGGACTTTTCAACCAAAATGCTTGCAATGTGTGAGATGGCACACAGGAAAGCATAAGCAGCATGCAGTGGTGTCGGACGCACTCTTGCAGATTTCAATTGTGCAATTCGCCATGATTGCCTTCACATGATTAGCATTTCCATGACAACATATCGCAGGAGGGAGGAAAAAGTGTACAGATCTCCACCTGCTCGCCAATACAAGCACGTGGAGCAACATACTTTTATTTTCAAGCTACAATGTACATATGTCTACTGGCAGAACCAGTGTCTTTTTCCTCTACAGAGGAGTGGAAAGCAACAGGATATGTATTCTTGGAATCACATGAATACACAGAGATGCACAGAATATTGGCAAGACATATACATAGATGGCACTACCGTTTAAACAGAAGTAGACTTCTTGTCACCAGAAGAGTGAGTGACTTGAGCATTCATGCCATACCCATACCACAGTGGGGCATTTAGCATTCATGGTTCAAATGTCACACCTATACCTAATGAATCAAAGAACAGTATTTATTCTATGCCAACATGAACACATTCATGGAATTCTGAGAAATTGACACACAATATGCAAAAACAACACAGCCTTATTTACCCATGGTAACCTCACATGTTAGCACAGTTTGTCCTGTGGGCCCTGCAATTTTCATCATCCCAGAATTGTTGAAACTCTTACACCTGGGGGGCGTTTCACGAAGGAACTTGTCGGATAAAATGTCCGACAAGTCAATTATATCCGACAAGTTCAGAGAAATCAGCCAATCACACTAAAGAATTTCTCAAAACTTGTCGGATATAATTGACTTGTCAGATATTTTATCCGACAAGTTCCTTCATGAAACGCCCCCCTGGTGGAGAAAGGTAGTATACTGTAACACACAATATTTTAGGGGCATGAAATTTTTGCAAATTGGAGCTGACGGCCTTTTTCACGGCATGAAATGTTTGTGAGTTGCCTCGTACATTCAATGCGTATAGCGTAGACAAGAACTCTCACATGCATATTAATTTCACGAATCTTGGCTCTTGCGAAATTCGCGGAATTAAAATGCATGCGAACATTCCTCATTTTACAGTAATGGCTAAAACATCTTGTCCAAGTAGGAGCACTGTGGTATAGTGAGCAATGCTCTGGCAGGTGGTCTTGGGGTTCAAATCTCCCCCCCCCCCCCTCATCATGTTCATCTTGTAACAAGATGTTTTGCCCACAATGTCCTTTTTGATCCAGGTGTACACATGAATATCATGGGTACCAGGCAATGCTTGGGTAATGATCAGATAATAGCAGGGTCCTCTAAGACCCCGTTTACAGTGCGGGGCTGGGCCGAGCCATGGCCGAGCCCAGCTTCAATTGCGGGGCCGAGCCCCGCAATTTTATCCGTTAACACTGCCGGGCTCGGCCGCGCGTTTAATTCAAACCTATCAATATTTTGTCGCAGTGGCACTCTGCTTGTAAACAAACGCAATTTGGCATAGTCTGATTTTCAGATCCTTTGCCAACTGGATTCCCTGGTGAAGAAGTCTCCGTTCGGGCAAAGGCCTTTGCCGCAGAAAAAATCATTTGCAGGACAAAACCACCTTAAACTATACTAGTTTTCGACGTTGAAGGGGTTAATATCCTGAATAGCGAAATAGTACGGGCAGAGGGTCTGGAAGCCAGACTAAAATTGGCCGTGCATTTGGCGCAGTTTGAGTTTACAATGAGAAAAGGCCGGGCCCGGCCGCGGCTCGGCCGTGGCCGAGACCACCTCCAGAGCGTGGCCAAATGCGTGGCCAATTTTGGCCCCGCATTTGGCCTTTTGCGCGTTTACACCGAATTGAAGGAGCGCTCGGCCACGGCCCAGCCGCGGCCCAGCCCCGCACTGTAAACGGGGTCTTGGATAGCAGTGTTAACAATGACGAGGCTACCCTGGATAAATTAGATGATAATATATGACACAGCATGAGTTTTTACCCTGACTTCCTGTGTTACAAGTCCATAGGCTTGTCCACTACACTTCAGTGCTCCAACAAGAGAATGTATATTCTTAACTACTGCCTACTAGTTGAATAGGGGTCTTGGATAGCAGTGTTAACAATGACGAGGCTACCCTGGATAAATTAGATGATAATATATGACACAGCATGAGTTTTTACCCTGACTTCCTGTGTTACAAGTCCATAGGCTTGTCCACTACACTTCAGTGCTCCAGCAAGAGAATGTATATTCTTAACTACTGCCTACTAGTTGAATAGGGTCTGGGATGCCTTGATTCTGTCAGTGTTGTTCTAGAACATTTTGCAAAGTAAAGTGCTGGTAAGGATAAACAAAACAATTCACTAGGTAGACACCTGATTTTCCTTTTCTGCTTTTCTCTCAAACTCTTCTCCAACAGCTGTGATAAACTTTGAAGGAATAGCATTCAAGTACAGTTATTGCATGTAATTGAACACCTTTGTAAACTCTCTTGGGGGTAAATGTTTTGTCATCCATAGCTTTGGATGGTAGTCTCAGATTTTTCTCTTCATGGCCATTCACACTGTGTTGGCATCCTTGCATAATTTCTTTGTCACTGTAAAACATCATGTGCCGTGGGTGCATGGATTGAAGAACGGGATGCTTTCTATTCATTCATTCATCTGGAATTCCGCTTGGCTGTGTGATTACAACATGCCTTCTTGCACACATATGAGGCCTGGCCATTGATTCCATCATAAAGTTTACTCGAGTAGCCCTCCCACATTAAACTGTTGGTTTTGACTCGAGAGGAAGAAAAAAATAAGTCTCCGAGACAGACTGCATGCCATTACATTGTTCATTTCTGCCTGAAATGTACACAAAAGGCCTTTTCATGTTCAAACAAAATAACAAGCGATGGTATTCTCTCCAACCCCCCCCCCCCCCCCTCTCTCTCTATTTCTATGTTTTCTCTGGTTATACAAACTGTACACTTCCAGAATGCTGAGAAAGGAGAAAAACTTCCATTCCTGTTTGGGCTGAAAAAATGACAGATCTAACAAATTAGAATGAATGAAAAATAGCTTTATTGACATGCCCCAAAGAATGGGATACCAAGTTAGTAAGGGTGGGGATTTTCCTTCTTCTTTTCTATGCTTTTCTTCTATTCTTTTCTAAGGCGGGACTTATACAGGGCCTTGAGCAAAAATGTCACTTTCTATGGAAGTTAACACCTTTCCTCCTTTTGATTGGCATTTATACTTCTTGCTTACTGGCAGAAGGGAGGAAAAAAAGAGCAATGGATTATAAAAAGGCTTGCTTTAAAAATGAGCAGAATTGCGGAGGCAGTGGAATGAAATGTACAGCAAGGATTTTACATTTAACCAGGAAACCCATTTTTTTTTTTATTATTCCTTCAACCTTACCTTTTTGACAATAGTTCAAGGAAAACATCAACTTCCTGTAAATGTATTTAAACCCTCTTTCCCCAATAATAACTTGTGGATTTGAGTGCAATTCAAACTATGTTTGCACCTGTCCAAAATTTGCTACTAAACATTCAGAGGTTGGGCCATGCCTATACATTGTATTTGCTCATCATTGACATGGTTGGTTGCTACATCAGGGGGCATTTCCTCAAGCATTTTGTCACTTATTTTTTTTTCTCTGACAAATTGGCTCTCAGCCAATTAGATGCAAGAATATCAGTAGCTTAAAACTGTTTGTCAGAAAAAAAAAAAAACTGACAAAAAACTTAATGAAATACCCCCCAGATCTCTTCTGTAACATAAATGTGTGGCATACAAAATGTCACACAAGACAGTCGGCATGGAAACCATGCTATCAACTGTATCTGGCACAACTTTAGAATTACATCTAGGCCCCGTTTCATAAAGCTGTTCGTAAAGTTATGCATGATTTTTACAAACAACTGGAATATGGAGTACCAATATGAGTGCCCATTTTTTTCTTACGTTTTGATAAAGGACAACTGTATGTTAATATTGCATTGACGTTGGGGCAAAAATACACTTTCAACTTAAAACGTGTGTATAAATATAAGAGTAATCATTATCATCTGCAAATTTCAATTTCAGATTTGAAATTAACAATGATTAGGAAAGCCACTTGGCTTGCCATACGCAGGTTGTTTGTAAAGTCATGCCTAACTTTACAAACAGCTTTATGAAACTGAGCCCTCAAGGAAGAAAGGAAGAAATAGCCTCTGGCAATTATTCAACCTGGAGTTCTCTCATGGGGACATGCCCAAGGCTGGACGAGATGGGCCTTGCCTGACCTAGCAGCAACAAGTCAGTGGTGAAGTTAGTAAGGGTAAAAATAAAAGGCAACACAAAGTATCACTAAGATAGGCCTTCACAAAGACCATCAACTTTTCAGTACTCTCTTGTCAGCTGATATCTGTTCCATCCTATACTGTTTTGTGTTAACAATAATTAGTATCTTACCTCTACAGTTCTTGCCTATTGTTCATCCAAGCAAACTATTCCAATCTTCGCAACAGGGTCCACTGTTTGCTTGGCACACAATTGGTGGTACCAGATGCTGCCATAACCTGTATCACATTGAACACAAGAGGGCTTTTAGATGCATCTAGCAAGGTGGTGGGACACTGTAGGTCTCACACTTGTAAATAAATTGCCAATAAACAGACAAAAAAATCAAAAGATCATATAAAAGATACAAGATATTTAATGTTTCTTGTGTTTCATATCCATGTAGATGAGCTTAAATTTCGCTCCAGATCTGAACTTTGCAAGACAGGTTTCTCAGCTCAAACTCCACTCAAAAGTCTCTACAAAAAGACTACAGTTTTACCACTCAAAAATTTCATGGTTTTTCTGAATCTATACCGAACAAATGAGGTATACTGTGAGAAAGGGATTTCCCCTTTTTGAACACACCTCAACAGTTTAAACAAGCATATGTATTTTTTTTTTCTTCATATCATTTTTCAGATTCATTTCAGTATCTTAGGTATAAAATATGTGATAGTGCTTGAGCTAGTCCGTTTCATATACAGGTGTGAAACCAATAGGGCCAAAGAGCCTTGAGTTCATGACCTTATAGAGCACGCAAGGCATAAGACTCGAGAAAGAACAGATCATCTAGATAGATAGATAGATAGATAGATAGATAGATAGATAGATAGATAGATAGATAAATAGACAGACAGATAGATAGATAGATAGATGGATAGACAGATACAAATACGGAGATAGATAGATAGACAGGTAGGTAGAAATGTAGATAGAAAATGGATAGAGAGATAGATAGATAAATATCTAGACAGACATCTAGACAGACAGATAGAGATACACAGATAAAGATAGTGTATATATCTAAACTCAAGAGAGAGATAGATAGGACTGCAGATGGAGATGGGGAGATATTATGTAGTCTAGATGGATAAATAGCTATAGACAGATATGTAAATCATAGAGATAGAGAGAGAGAGAGAGAGGGAGGGAGAGAGTGAGGAAGGGAAAAAGAGAGAGAGAAAAAAAAGCCTGTGATGAGTGAAGAAAAATAGACAGACCATACATTCAGCCACATAATACTGCTTGAAATATAACAAGCCACTTCAATGACACAACACTTTGCTTTCTGGTGTTCTATTGTCTCTTTTATATATATATATTCAGATCCTACTTCCCTTGCTCATGGTCAGGTGTTTCCAGTGAGTGATGGCAACGGGGCACACTCAGTCGAACAAAAGTGTTATCTAAACACGCCACTTTCTCATTAACATTTTACGATTTCATGCCCAACATCACACTCGCAAAGGGCACTTCCTGCACCCTGGGCTAATTTTGAAATCCAACATTCTCCTGGAATGAAAAAAAAAAAAAGGGGGGGGGGATACTAATGCAGGGAGGAAAAGAGAGGAAGAGAGGGGGAGAGGGAGAGCATAAAATGGAATGAAATATAAAAACTCCGTTGATTTCTTACACCAAACTCTTCATTTCTCACTGTAATTTCATGTGATTTTTTTCTTCTGTAAAGAAATGGAGAGGGAAAAGGAGGAGAAGGATTAAAGGAAGCAAGGAAGGAAGGAGAATAATGAGGAGGAGGAGAAGGTGGAGAGGATAGAATGGACAGAAAGTGGGACTGACAAACAAGATGGTACACCTTAAAGGGGCTGTACAGTACTGGTTTAGGTAGGGATTCATGTTTTGAACATTCCTAAGTGAGATACTGAGAAACCTCTTATGAAATATGAAAGAGCATGTAATTTTAAGAAGGATTCTACATTTATTTGATGAAAATTGGTTTTCAAATGGCTGAGATATCCAAAAAAGTGATAATAATAAAAGACTACAGACCACGCCTTTTATTAGGATCTCTTTGTTTCACCTTGTTTTTGGATATCTCAGCCATTTCAAAACGTTTTTTGTCAAATAAACTTTTGATACCCCTTAGAATTGCATGCTCTTTGACATCTCATAGAGTGGTTTCTGAATATCTCGCAAAATGTTACGAGCTAAATCCTCACCTCAACCAGAACTGTACACACCCTTTAAGTTCTGAAAGATAACAGACGCGGGAGAGGGGAAGATGTACCTGTGTTACTCTTAGTGGTAAGAACTTGGAGGGACATATTGGACTCTTTCTCTTCATCAGACTTGACATAATGGGACAGAATGATAATTCAAACTCAGTACATAGTACCCGCGGCAAACCACAAGGACTAGAACCAGCACTGGCTGTCAGGCGGACGCTCCGTGGTCCAGTGGATAAGATGCCTGTTCGGAGATCAGGAGGTCATAGGTTCGAATCCTGCCCGAGTATGTGTATGCCCATGAATTCTTTTGTCTTGGCTACTACTAAAACACTGATCAATTCAGTATTTATCTACGTTTAAAATGTAGGATGATTTGTTAATCAGTCGTAAGAATGATAATTATCATTATTTTCTTAGAGCACTTCTTTACTGAGGCCCATTTACCCAAGCTCACTACAATCCATTAAAGAAAAAATGACAACAATGAATAAGCATGCTTTGAAAATTTTTCCTCTTGCTTCTTTCACACATTATATTGATTGTGAGATGTCTCATTTAATTGTTTCTGTTTGACTGCAGCAACAATAGTGAACTTATAAAGTGCCTGCTATTATGTAATAGGACAACCTCACAGTACTCAGTACCATAATGACATAATACACACAAAAGAAATCAAGGGCATATCTAGGTATTTATGAAAACTGATGCCTATGGAACACTGTGAATCATAATGGCATTGTAGTCCTGCTTGATAAGCCAGCACTAGAAAAAAAAAGGATTTAACTTAAACACAAACATTACTATGTAATTTGTACCCCTCAAGATAAAGAATCACAAGAGTTGTCTAATGAACTGACTTTGGACAAATTCAGCACATTACACCCCTTTGAGAATTGTTGGGGGGGGGGGAGGATATATGCGACATGTAAATGTTGTCATTCATTGCGTCAGTCAAAAGCGACGAATGTTTGGCCTTTTTTTAAGAAACAGGAAATGAAAATAAAGAAGCAGAGAGAGGAGAGAAAGAGAAACAAGCCTCTCTCAACACATGTGCGCTCAGGCATAGGTACAAAAAGAAAATGCAAACAAATGCAACATCAAGTCCACAGTTAGCACTCGCATTAGTCCCGCATGGATGCCTCCTCACAGTTAACCGCCCGCCAGGAGGAAGCCGAGTGATGGAACTATCACCTCCAACACATCCATGATTGACACAGCATTCCTTCATACTCGAGTTTCCCCGTTCAGTTGATTACTGACCGACATTTCTCTCCACTAAATGAAAAGATTGGGTTCAGCGATGCGAGAGGACATCGGACTCAAATTGGAAAAAGGCCGATCGAGGACTGACCATGTTGGTTTCTTCCGATTATTGGAAGGCATTACTGGGGTGGAATGAATGCATCCAGTCGGCCCAAAGAAGTCGCTCACAAAAGGTTACGAACACAACTTCATGCCCAACCTGCGTAATGCGATGTGTGTTCGGCAAAGTGGACACATTGATCTAGCTTTTGAAAGCTACAGGTTGGAGTGAAAAGGAACAGCCAGCAGCCATATTGTTATCACAGAAAAGTTTCAGACTTCAAAAAAAAAAAAAAAGACCCAAACCAAACCAAACCAAACACACACACACAAAAAACAAAAACAAGCTCGATGGTAAATGTGTTCATCAGAGATGCATTTCATACCAATCTAATCCATCTTCAGTTAGGCTAAAAGCAAGCTTGAATCATGTTTCATAGATCAAGACTGGTCCGTTGCAGTCTACAGTCGTTTTTTCCACTTGAGTGCTGCTTGTTTCTGGCTCAACACTTAGTTATCCGAATGATCTGACCTAAAAAACAAGATCAAGGGGGTGGAGCTTATATAACTTGACCATGTGCTCACTTATGCGATCGGATGTGTGTGTGCATATAAATGCTCTCGTATGGAAGAAGAAAATATACAGATTTGCATAATTGATTGACAGACAGTGGAATTTGTGACACAGCTCTTTTATGGTATGTCATATGCAATACGTTCATGTCAAGAGTCCCATCAATGTCTGAACAATCCATAGCTCCAAATACGTGATGTTCCAGGAACATAATTACAACAAATTCTGCAAGGTTGAAACTCGTCCAACTTTCTTAGCATCAGCCTCTTATTTCAAAACCAGAAATTTTGGTATGCACAAAATTTTCACAAATTTAGTAAGCAAAGATTCACAAAGTCAGAATGCACACAAAAGTTCTTGTCTACATTACCAGAGTATGCATTGCATGCCAGTGGCAATTCACAAAAAATTAATGCCACGAATATTACTGGTTTTACAGTATTCTGAGGGACACTGAATGGATGTAATATTATGAATGAAAGGGACAAGTTTTTGTGTTTGTTTCCATTCTACTGTTAATTTATACAAGATTATACAGACACCATCAGGACATCCAGAAAGGAAGCATCAAAAGTGATATTTTGGGTTTTCTTAACATCTCTTCTGTAATAATCCCAGTTGGCAATCAAACCCTTCCTATGTTGCTCTCCTCTCCTTCTTCATTACCCAACCCCCCCCCCCCTTCCCAAATATCTCCCCACTTTCCGGACAGCGGCGGCGACCCCTTTAATTGAAGCAGAGCCAATGCGGAGTGTGTGCACACCTGTATGACGAACAGCGCCCCCGAGGGATACAAGCAAATATCACACATGGATGTAGTACTTGTGTAGTCTGCCATGCAAGACCCACAGTTGCACGCAATGCCACCAATTAGGGCTTTTAAGCCATGTTGAACAGTGAAATACACAGATTTTCTATTCCAAAATATTTTACTTCCAAGTTTGGTGCAGCTGTCCCAAAATGCCTGCTAATTTTTGAACCACAAGAGTACTTCCTGTAACATTATATTCCTTGTTCCATTTTACTGGGGAGGATTATTTCAATATTAATTTCATAAATCGACACCTCTGGCCTGCTTCAGCTTCCATTAGACTCAGCAAACAAATGCTAAGAAATTGAAATTGTCACAGATTGTTGTCAACCTGACAATTTACAGAAGAAGATTGTTGCATTTCATGATATGTGATACAACAGAAATACCTATAGAAGGTAAGTTGCAATCATTTTCAGTTGCCTGGCATGGCCCACTATAGGTATTTGTCAGCTTTCAAATGAATTTGACATAAATGATGGGGGCATCTCTTTACCTCCTTGACAGGTTCTAATAATTTTCTGTGACACTTTGCTATGAGAAAATATCACATGGCATTAAGAATGTAAGACAGCTTTAGGAACAAACTTTGTCCCACCTTATCAATGAGTAGTTTAGCATCCCTCAACTTTTCTCTTGTATCCCAGTCATACAATCCCCTACAGAAGAAAACTCTGGTATCATCAATTCTCTTTCCATGGAAACATTTAGAATGTAACTAGATATACTACGTGTAGATGGTACAAGTTACATTTTTGTATGTGTGTGTGTCTTATCATCTATTGATATATTTTCTTTTTGTCTGTGAATACCTGTTCAAAGGTCCTTTTCTCTCTGGCAACCTTAAAATATTAGATGTACTTCTGTTTGTTTAAGAATATTTGTTGTTGTAGTTGTTGTTGTTGTCATTGTTGTTGTTGTTGTTGTTGTTGTTATTGCTGTTGTTGTTGTCTGAACTACTGTAGAGCATCTGAAAATGTCAGAAAGTATTGCTATGATACTGGGCTGTAAAAAAAAAACCCAACCCCCCCCCCCAAAAAAAAAAACAAACAAACAAACAAACAAACAACAAACCATGATATGATAATGACGAACATGAAATGCTTTTGGAGGTAGCACATATATGAATGTATTTCCAAATTATGTAGTAGGCCTATGTCTTCTCACTATATCATGAAGGGTGAACAGAAAGTAAAGAAGAATGCACACCTCTTTCAAAATACCAACTGTACGGGGGCGGGGGGTTCTTCAGGAAATGGCAAATAATCAGTGAAAATACTTGATACCAGTGGAATCAATTGTAATGGACAAAATATAATTCAAATCATTCCACTTCAAACTTTCCTAGATGGTCTTATTACAAGATAACATATTCAAACTGGATTTATATGAATAAATGATGCAGAACATGTCCATTAAATCAATAAGGCACACATTTAAACCCATTTCTTACACTGAAACAATGCACCAAATGTACATTTTGTCCTGCCCCGAAATTGAATATTATACACAATCAATTACGATATG